>NW_018408902.1:1278527-1289813 GCF_002113885.1 Mizuhopecten yessoensis | reverse complement strand
TATTCTATAGTACCATCCAACAGATCTGTGACTGAACCTTGTATATACAATTGTTGATCTTTAATATGTGCCTGTTATGCTGGGTATCAAAAACTGAGACATTTTCATTGATAATCCATTTTATTTTAAACCCGGATTTGACAGACTTTTTTTCTAAAGACTTGCAATGACAGATACAGCTTTTCATTGACCTGTACATACGTTGTGACTGAACAGTGAGGTTGTATATACAGGGACCTGAGAATTTGTTACAGCTATATGTGGACCTAACCTAAGGTGTTCAGAGTAATTTTATATGTTTTAGGGGTTAAGATCGACTGGCTGCGAAAAACTTTGACCTCTGAAAAGGCGTGTGTTTTTGGAGGAAATGGTGATCATGGTTGCGGAAGGAGAATACGTTTTACGTTCCTGTAGGAGGTTTTTAAACAAAAAATAATCCATCATTCCAACGGTACTAAGCATTTTCCCGTAGATCAACTAGAAATGTTGTTTTTGATGCAAGAAAGTTATGGGGTCGACTTTTCGACATCGAAAGCTTTCCGCCCTTCTCGTATATATGATCATTGGGGTGTCATTTTTACCGAAAGTCGATATCAACACCTAAAACATGTAAAATTACTCTGAACACCTTAGTTTAGGTCCAAATATTGCTTTAACAAATTCTCAGGTCCCTTTGGTTTTATACGTCTCTCGGCTGACGACATATAGCGGTACCTGAATTTAGAAATAGGAAATACATATCGGCATAATTGATGTCTTCTGTGGTACCCACGGGTTTCCATAGACTATAATTTACCCGCCGCGGCTTGCTTACCATCAGAATATCTGCAGTTACCGTACCCACCACGACATCGAGATCGTCCCTCTTACACAACTCGGATGTGTCACGTGACACCTGATCTACCATCAGTCTAATGCACTTTACGTGTCTTGACGTGAACTTTACAACCCCCTTGTAATGCACACGCACGTGTCATTGGTAATGGTTAAACAAATAAACGGTTACTGACACGAAATTCCGGTTCACAAATCGAAGTTGCAGGTTTTTTGTCCGCACGTATTTAAAAAAAAAAAAAAAACGATTATTTAAAAATGAGCAGAAAATTATGTGCGAATGTGTTATTTTATAAAAGGTCATGATTTAAACAGACAGTAAGTTAGATCTTTTAAACGCAGCTTCCTGTTCAAAATTAACAAACATGCAAATGTCACCTATTACACGTATTTTTTAAAGGTGTCTTATTCATGGATACGGATCGTTCAGTGTCGCCGTTCTATAATAAGCAGCTGCCTTACACATTGTGCATGTATTTAGTTTCAAAATTGAGGACATATGCTGTACTTGTGTTTTTTTGGTCAAAACTAAAGATATATGCCAAGTTTACACATTAATCCTGTAATTTGAGCCAGAATATATGAATTATGTATATGCCCCATTAAGGAGTTTGGACTTAAACTGTATTGAAGGTAGCATAAAACCTTAATTAAAAACACGACGAACCGTTTTCATTATACAGACACAATTGCCACCCGAGAGAAATTTATGATATATTACTGTGGCTTGATTTAAAATACAATTTATGTAATTACAGAAGTTCAATTTTGGAAAGTAAATATAAGGTATGAGTAAACATAACCGTCTTACACATTTGGTGATAAACAAGAATTCTAAAACGACACAATTTAACGCATTCGTAACACTCTCGTGTTCTTACTCCATTTATTTGTTTGCAAACACAAGCAGTATGCCACGTGTTAGCATGTCAAAATTGTTTTAGAGCACTTTATAGATAATTTTGCAGCAGACATTGCAACATGCATAGATTTTACCCATGAAAGGCGAACAATGTCATGTCTCTATCGATAAAAAGTCAGCTAGACAACGTATCGCTAATGTAGAATCGGCAGGTGCTAATTGTGGAGTGGATGCTGGCGCATCTGTAGCGGCTGCTGCTGATTCTGAGGTTTTCCCGCGGACAGTGGATACGCTGGCTGGCATTCGAAGTATCGATCTATCACTGTCTGGGGAACTATTTGTCTCGCGTACTGCGACAGAAAGATTCCAGCCAGGTCACGATAAATATAGCTCATTGGCCCGATTCAGTCTTTCTTACGTCTACCATAAAAAATTCATGTCGTTCAATTGTATGGCTAGACACTTTTTTATAGAAACAAAACAGCATGTAGAGATGCCTTTGCTTTTAGCCAGAAACCAAGGGTTTCGAAATAAGTAGAATATTTAAGGGTTGGTTTAAACCCTAACAGATTTCTAAACACAATAAACGAATACTGTGCTGCATTGCATCACATTCCCCCAAGAAATGAAAAGATAATGATGTTATGGGGAAGAACAAAAGAGTTTCTGAACATGTAGGGTTTTAGAAAGTGTTACTGTCACTCCAACGCTGTTTATAAATCGTTGTGTTGCATTCGGGTATGTTTAAACAGACATTCATTTATTCCTCTTACAATCCACAAAGAAATCAAATGATAAGCAGTATTACATGGAAGAAGCAAAATAATTTCTATTTCCCCAACTTTGACACCGTTTGTATGAAATAGTCTTCGATATTTCTTGCACCTATTAATATTTCTGAAGGAAGAGGTGTACAATCTGAGCATGAAGAGACAAACACACTCATGCTGCCTAGATTTATTTCTTGGCTACAACACGGAAACGGTTGAGAGATCCCGTCCTATAATCATAACGTAAGGTATAGAATAATTGCAAGGACCGAACAGAATAATATGCTACCAGGATCCGATTGACGCCGGGGTCTGGCCCCACCTCTTGAAACTGAATAGTTTTTCAATAACAGATAAATGGTGGAGATGTCTTGCTCATGACATCGTAAATATAGCTAGACACGAAGAAAAAAAACCCATTCATGCTATTAGAACTACCCTAAGTGTCGAGTCGAGTCCGCGACTGGGGACTTCAGTATCTTGGCCATTGGATAGACGGATTGAGATCCCCAACTTATAACCATATATATACAATTGTATACAAGAAGACACAAATAGATATAGGCCCAGATTTTGTCTTGCACCTTGGGACTTAACTATTTTTGGCTATTGGACCTTGTAATCAAATGTTATATAAAATAAAAGCGTAACTCCCAGGGACAGTGATTCAAAGCAAAAATGAGTAATTTGGGTGGTTAAATTTATAAAAGACTCTTCCTCCAGACCAGTTGATCATGTTTTAATCATATTTGCTATTAAGCATGAATGGCTCAAGGATATAAAATATAATATGAAGTAAGGATGTTTTCCATCTGAGCACGGATACTAACGCGAGATATAATTGGGAAAATATTTGGAATGTAATTTTAACGCGATTATTTTGCCGTGGTTACTTATATATCTAGATGATCGATATAGGCCCTCTGGGGCTCTTGCTTAGGAAAGGTCCTCGCGAATATCTCGTTTGCAGCACAATCAATCATGAACTAATGAGTAACGAATTACCAGTATAGAATTTGATAAAGCTTGCTTTCGAAACGAGAAAAACCTCTGCTGTTTATTTGTAATCTTCAAATTTAAAAATCAAGTTGATTTATGGTAACCGGTAGAGTGAGATTTTATCGAACATTTCCCGTAATTTCCCCGGTTGTATAATATTTCATCTTGTAACATGCCAACCTAATATAATAATATGGCAACTGGCCATCGCCCTTTTTATGGCGCAGACCTGTCCAAGCTGTCGAATACTCACATTTTAGCATGCACATGCGAGTAATTATGCATGTAATCGTTTGAAAAGGCATATTTAAACAAAAAAGGTGAAAATTAACAGCACATTTCGTTGCATTGGAGACCATCATGGGAATCCTATTTCCGATTTGGGACATTTAACGATAGCATGTGTGAACCGGAAGTGCTTTATTATCATGTCAGATTGTTAATTAAAGCAGGCTTCTGTGTGAAATCATGCTGGTCTCCACTTGGTTAATGGACAGATCTCAGTCTTGCTTTATTGACGTTTTTTTGGAGAAAGGACCATGATTATCGAAATCCAATGGTCACGAGCAGGAAACTGATTACGGCTCTGTTATAGAACGGAACATTCTGAAGTCACAGCGTATCAAAACTAGTCCATGCCGGTGCAGGGTATTTTGGTTTTCTGACACAGCTGTGCAAATCCAAAAACTTGTTAGCTTTTAGGAAAGCTCATTTTATAATACTGTCGAGTAGGTTCCAATCGAAATTCCTTTTTTCGACGTTTCAAATTGGGAAAATATCTGTTTTTTCAGAGAGAAGACCGGGCTGGAATAAAACCCTATAGAATAAATTATGTGTTATTTGATAATTTCGATCAAAATGGCAAAGTTCTTTTTTGTTTTCCATTTGTGTGCGGTCGATTTTCTTAAAGAAGTTCAAGTAAGCTCCCATGTGAAAATCGAGGTGATAAAATTTAACTAATGATTCAAACTAATTCTGTGATAAAGCAGAATGTTAAACATAACCGTTTGAACTGAAAACGCGAAACAAAACATTGTCTTTTAACGTGTCATAAAATCACAAATTCGTCACTGCAAAAGAAATACGATTGAAGCATAGAATACCAAAAGTCGACATTTCATTATGATGTCATTTTACTTTTTTAAAACATCACTTTAACCTGCAGAAAACGTTAATATAAGCACTATTGTATCCGTTTGAATTCGAACACCTCTAAATCATAAAGAGTCAAAGTCCTGTTATTTAAAGCTAACCAATCCCTCAACTGTTGTGTGTCCCAGCGGTGACATGTTGACACTGGTTCGAGACAAAGGAAATTCCATCGAAGATCAGACGAGAGCTTGTTTCTAGTGTATCGATTGCCATGCTAAACAAACGAATTTATGACTCGGATGCAAAGCCTCGATTAAGAATTCCTTTTATCTTCTAGCTTTTAGAGGAGCAAGATATCAAAGAGATATTGGAAAAAAATATTTCCCAATTTTTTGTGATTACAATTACTATGCCCAGAGTATCGAAATTAGCCAATGTTGGAGAGAATTCAAAAAACGAATCTAAAGAAATGAGATACATGTAATTGTAATTTGGTGAGAAAAAATACATTTGTGATTATCAGTAATGTTCCAAGCAAGAATTATCGACTCTGTATGTTGAATGGGAGAGGATTTAGCTACAGCTTAGCCATATGGGGCCACCTTGTCGAGAGTTTCAACAGTGTCATTTGCTGAGGGGATGTATTGTCCCTAATACAATACTTGGGCTCCTAACTTTTACCCGACACTTCGCTATTGGAAGTCCTTTAACATATTTTTGTCATTAACACAATAATATAAGGTACAAATCATGAGAACTTATCACCAACTTCTCTCGACAACATATAAACATGTATTGCGGCGTAAACATGACTTCATGTGTTTTGCTTCTGAAGGCGGCCATATTGGAAAGACGACCATCAATTTTTATGATACGTAGATATTTTTTGTTAAAATAATGTGAAAAAAATATATGAAACAAACACCTATATGATCGATTAGTCACTGCGTTCTACATTATAGACTGTGTCACGTTTAATGCAGTTGACATCAAATTTACCCTGTTTTACCCTTTCGCTAGTTTACCCTTTCCTAGCGAATCTGTGCTTAATGGCGACCATCTTTGAAAAGGTGGCTAGCCTCATTGTCACCTTGTCTATAGTATTGATAAGTATGTGATAATTTAACATATTTCCACAATTGTTCTGAAGCTATGCCCTTTTCTGTCAGTTTTCGCGAACACGTACAAAACTCCACCAAAAACAAACCAGTCGTTAACCTACAAACTTTTAACTTCAGTCGCGATCTTGGTGCTTTCAGTGAAGCTACGATCTGGTGACCTTTCTTGAAATTACTGTTTCTGCTATCCTGAAAGGTCACGAGGTTAAGTTTGCCAAGAGGTGTGACAGAGTTAGAGAGACGCTTACGGTATGTCAAGCGTATGTAAGTAATATACAATATGTATGTCTCATCGTAAAAATTGTAAGTCGTATTCCTATTACACAAGCGTTTGTACAGTTTGTTTGTATTTTCTTCCAGGTTTTTTTTCAAGTTGATCATGAAGTAATGACATATATCCAAATAATATTCAAAATTATCACGGAAGACAATCTTGCCTATGTGTTTCCTTAAAAAATATGTGAGTTGTCTAGTTTGGAAATTTACAGTAAATCAAATAGAGAAAGTATATGTTAACATTTCTAATTAAAATAGTTACAAGTCCTTTTACAAATAGAATTTAAAAACGTATTTTGTATTTTTTCTCGTTAATCGAAACAAACTTAGTTTTTGAAACCCGGTTCAGAATTTTATCTCTTTTGATTCAATTAATTTGCATTCAATCCTTGTATGTCTGATTTGTAAGCAATTTACTTATCGAAACGCAGTTTTAGAATCAAATTACACTTCTTTTCAACGGCGTTTTATCAGTATTTAAATTAATTTGCACCAGAACTTTGGGAATTCTATTCCTGCTAATTTCATCTGATCTTGGAGAGAATTTAATGGTCTTTGTCGATTTTATGGTTTTCTGAAACGTTCTCTTTAGAAGTCAAACGTGGGCACAATCGGTACAGTCACTGTAGATTATGGCCGTGTAGACGGATCGTCGACCGAGCATACAAAGACGAGCCAAACACTCTATATCGAATATAACGGTCGAGTTCAACAATATTAGGAGCTCTTCATTTAAAAAGATGAGTGCATGTCTAGGAGAAATGTTAAGTATGGAGACCCGTGGGTGCTAAACTACACCCCGCATGCAGATATGACGGGAATCGAGGAGGTCAAAAGGTACAAGGGACCATCGCTGTCCTTGTTATTCGAAATGGTACTGGAAAAATAGTATGTGCTGCAATGCTAGTTTTGGTAATCAAGAGACAATGGCGATCATATTCTTGTAGATTTAATTATTTGTTTAACTAGTATGCAAGTTACAGGCGAAATAGCGTTACTCTAGGCTTCCTCGGGATTCGTTAGAAGACGTCTTCAGAAGATGATTTTAACATATTTTACTTTTGCTATAGTAAATGTGGATCATTGTATTTATGTGTATACGTTCACCACAGAAAGGGGAATGCCAAATCCTACTTTGTCATCATGGTTCATCAGAAGAAGTTGTTTGCACAGTAAAATAGAATGTATGTTAATAATAACTATTTCAACCAATTTGATACGAATTACCCACTCAACCCAGCAAGATGCAGGCCAGTCATCATCACTCTAGTCACCCCGGTTCATAAGAAGAAGTTGTTAGAATATTTTACCTATGCGACGTTGAGCGTAGTTGAAGATTGAGTGATCGTGCGACTAATGTAAGTTTCCTTGAGAGACGTGTTTTCGTGTACGTATGTGAATCTACTCGACATTTGTGTCATTTCTTCTGTACGTCATTGCTCTATTTTTTACGATGGTTCCTTTGACCCTTGTTTTCGCGCTGTTTCGGTTACGTTCAAGTTTTCATGCACTTGTGTGAGCTTTTGAGAAGATGAAAGTTGACAGTTTGCGACGAATTAAAAAACTTCGTATGGCATGAAATATAAAATTCATGATTCTTTTTATCACACTACGGTAGAAAATAACTTAGAGTTCCATGACGTCATATCGAGTGTTGTAATTGTGACGTAACAATAAAGAAAACTTCATATTCAATATTACTCAAATCGTTGACAGAACAATTCAGTAACTATACACTAATTACATGATCTTTCACGTAAACGTGAAAATAAATCCACCAAAAACAAGTTTTACACATTGTATCTTTACTTGTGTTTTGATTTTTCCAAATGTGGAGTTTCATAAATGACGTGATCTATCAATTTTGACATGTCGCGGTTTCCATAGTAATCAAGGATGATGTTTCTGGCAAAGTGACAACACTTAAGTCATTCCTTTTACTGGACTCCAATCTGATTATGATAGGAATTTAACAGAATTTGCCAAATTTAGGACTAGAATTTACAATCTTTAAAAGTTGCCCTTCAAGGCTCTAACGCCAGTCGGTATCAAAGTAAAACTGGATTAAAGGCAAGCGTATATTCAGTGCTGAACTCATGTCAACCTTGCAGTTGTGTTTAAACTGTATTGGCACCAAATTAGACATAAACGTTTACGATGAGATAAGAAGTACATTTTAGCATGCCTTTAAAACTCGTTAATTTTATCAAATGTTATCAAATATTTTCCAAATAGCGCCAAATTGTTTGGGCAGTATATAAAAGAAAGCTAACATTTTGGCATATATTTAAAAAAAATCGACAATGGATTGGCGTGTAGTTCTTGACAAATGGCGAATACGATCATTATCATATAAAGGGTTGGTGTTGATCTCTCGGAATGGATTTTTTCGATACGGGGTAAGGAATCCTCTAGGGATATCGTTGTCGTCATCGGCTCCAGTCTCTGTTACCATGACTACTGTCGAATGTTACACAAAAGTGGCGACTTTTGAATTTCGATTTCCAGCTTGCTGCGAGCGTGTAGAAGCACACAAAAGCGATGGAATTCGCGGTGTAATGAGGAGCTAGAACAAATTACCCGCATCTGAAAGGTGGTTGAACTGGTCTGTGGGTTAATTCAACGATATATAGTCCTGTCTGTAGGGGTTTGGTTTTATTTTGTTTAACTTTCTGTTTTTTATCCTCTAAAATGTTTTCTTCTTTTTCGCTTCATCTTATTTGTCCTTGAAAATCAAAATCGTTGGATCCAACAAAAATTAACTATTTGCTAGATGCTCGTTTCTTAATCCTTCCACTGATAAGTGATTACACTAGCGTACCCTGTATATCAAATAAAACATTTGTTAATCTGAAGCTGAAACGATATTAGACTAACTTTATCGAATTAAAAGGTGGCGTGGGGTGTTGCATTAGACATAATTCCGTTAGCTGGCGTTGGACGCTGATAGTTAGCGTTTTTCTAATATCCATTGGACCCAAATGACTTATATACAGACTGGGATCATGTTTTGCTAGAAAAGATATAACGAAGTTCGAGGAGTCGGTAGATGCAATATCAGAGCAAGTTCAACATTTTTGTACAAAGGTTTTAGGATGACTGTACTTAAAAGGGCTCGCTAATATAAGAGCTGCTGAATAGATACGGTAATATATACGGTGCGATAATAAGAACAGATACGGTGATGTTAAGGTGAGCAAATAAAGTCCGAAAGAGTAACATACAAATCGATAATAACAAATTTTGGTAAGATATGGTAATTTTAAAGAACTTGTGCGCTAATTAAGACAGATATCGTATATAAAAGAGCTGGTGCGAATTTAATTACTAATAAAGTCGATAACAACATTATATAAAGAGTTCCGTGTATTGTGGTGTTTATGGTTGAGTGAATGTTAAGGAATATTTCTGAAACTGCAATAACTATAAAGATGTTTCCGTGATAGCTTACAGGTTAGAGCGATTTCCCCTTTTTTCAAATACAGGTACTATACAGAGAGACGAACGCAATCTAAACAACTATTTGTAATAAACTATTCGTTATAAACAGCAAAATAATACAGAACAAACTCTATGTAACTCTAGCTACGTAATGCAGCCCATGCACGGCTTGAAATATCTGGGGTAAGATCGCCGACACAGTTGAAACCTATATCTACAGTATATGACAGCATCTGAAAGCGAGAAGAACATCGCTTCGATTTTACACAATAAGATAATGCTATGTGCTATAAAGTTCTGTTCCGCCAGAGACAGGACGGGCATCTGTGTGTTGTTCGGCCTATGCCAAAAGCGCCCTCTCCAAAACCAGATCTTCCACGCTTAGTTACCAACGCAAGTGCGAAAACGTTATGAGATACGTGCTGGAATGCGATTATCTCAACAAGGAAATACAACTTTGATCAGAAATGTGGCGAACAGAATTGATTTTATTATAGAAACATCATAGTCTCCTGTGGTATTAGAGTAAATAGGTGTGATAAACTTGAAAAGAATTAAATTATATTATACTTTAAATCTAAAAAGCTAAACCAGTTATACTGGATGGTTACATCGGGTCGTGTACCTGATTTTCAGGAATTTAATTTGTTAAATTGAATCAGCACTCACTAATTCACTGAGTGGAATTTGGTCATGTGTTAGTTGGTACCAGTTGTTTCCGGGCATTTGAATTAAAAATGGGTTTTGAGGGACGGTTGGTTGATATGTGACAGAATAGTTTAAATGTAAAAAATCAGCCATGTTGTGCCAATACAAATTGAATAAAACTTATTTCAGGGACAAATACTAAAACGTTCACATGTACTTGACAATGGATTGTATGTACACTATAGGCAGTAATATGATGTTCTTGAGGGACTTATCTTGTTATGAATTTACATAACTCGTAAAGTTCTTTCATTCTATTTCTGATTGCTTGACTGTCACACTTTTGCTAATAGTAGACCTAAATGACACTTGTCTGTAAGTCCCTTTTATTTTAAATTGCCGGTAACATGCTGGATTTATGAAAATTCGTTTGAAATAAATTATTGCATAGATTTTTTTGATTTTTTATAAACGCGTTAGAAAGATGAAAATACTTTGCATAATTTTCGGGAATACATTTCTACATGAAATTGATTTTAAAAAAATCTACTAGACAATGTACCGAAAGGATAAAAATATTGGTTTACATGTCGAATTTGTAAAATTGTAGACTTCAAACAGAGAGAATATTATGCTTTGAAAAAATAGTGCCGATCATATGTATATATATGTAAATACTACACCACATTTGACAATCAATGTGCGCCCAGACTCAAGTCACAATGATGTAAGGGGAAAGGTAAGTCACAAGGATGTAAGAGTTACCTTTCCTTACCGGAAGTAGAGAGTTGCGAGCCTTGACATGTGAATGTCAACAAACTGCTGTTTTGACAGTTGCTGGCAGATGTTTCACGCTGTTTAGGTGTTATGCAAGCTTTGTTAAGATGACGACAATTATCACAGATCTCCCAACAGAACTTCTGGTCAAAGTGTTTTCTTTTCTTCCCGGTAAAACTCTAGGAAACGTTTGTAAAACGTGCTCAAGATTCAGGGAAGCGGTCAACATTGACTCCATTTGGCAGGCAAGATGTGCCACAGGTGAACGTCATCATCACTCCGGGTTTATGCACTGATGCTATCTCTATCTATCTATATATTCTGCATCACCCTCTTTCGAGTATTATGTACAGCGTGCGCGTCTGTGCATGTTAAAAGGTATTGTGTGGTGACCGAGATAGATCCTGTTGTACGAAATAGCGGATCTATTATGGATTTTGAGTCGGGGTGTGAGGGAGGGGGGGGGGGG
>NW_018408902.1:1269948-1278394 GCF_002113885.1 Mizuhopecten yessoensis | reverse complement strand
GCTGACATAGTCTATGGCCTAACAAAGGGAGTATCACTGATTGCCTTCTTGAAGGTGTCAAGTGATGGACTGCTGCAAGCTCCTAACGGGAGGGCGTTCCATTGGACTATGGTTAGGGGGAAGAAAGAGTATTTGTAAAAGTCCTTATTGGTAGGGATTTGCCGAAAAGATAGGAGGTGGGCATTTCTTGATAGTCTCGTTTGGTGGACTACATATGGTGGCGTTTGGATTGCTACTGTCTGGTAGACTATTTTATAAAATAAACACAGTCTGCTTTTGGATCTTCTGTGTGCTAATGTTTGCCAATCCAGACTCCCTAACATGTCTGTTACACTGTCCAGAGGGGGAAATTTGCCAGACACCCACCTAGCTGCTCTGCGCTGGACCGTTTCTAGTTGTTTACTTTGATCTTGGGTGTATGGGTCCCAGACACAGGCAAAATATTCTAATTTAGGGCGAACCAGTGCCGTGTACGCTGCAGCCTTTACCTTTTTGTCTTTCACCTTGATGTTTCTTTTTATATATCCTAAAGTTCTGTTGGCTTGGCTACTTACATTTTGGATGTGTTTATTCCAGGTCAGGTTTGATGATATGGTGACACCAAGGTATTTTGCATGTGGAATAGTTTCAAGTACATGTCCGTGTAGCATATATTCTGTGGGGATTTGCGTCTTTGACCTGGATATGTGTATTACCTGGCACTTGCTCGGGTTAAATTCCATATCCCACTGTTTTTCCCATAACTGTAATCTGTCAAGGTCTTTTTGGAGTCTGTATGCATCTTGTAGTTTACTTACCGCTAGGTAGATGGCAGTGTCGTCTGCGAAGAGACGCACTGTTGATGTTATATTTAGTGGCAAGTCATTAATATAAATAAAAAATATAAAATGATGCCACTTTTATTTTCACTTTAGTATTGTTTTTCTGTTTGATTTACATTACGGGAAAACAATTGTTTTAAATTGAAAACATTTATCCATTCAGAAAGAATTAATTTCTTTCTAGTAGAGACATGCAATGTATCCTGCATAGAATCATGCATATAGGTAGGCGGATATACCATCAGAATGTTTAAAATGTGATAAGTAATTATTTGGGACTACACTCTATGTAGTTTGTCCACTGTCTAACCAATTGAGCTACCTGTTCATCGGCAATTGTACAGTTCTGCTAGATCGTCCCTTCTTTAACAAAGTCTTCAACACTGAACACACAAGACCCGAAGCTTTCCATGGGTTTATATTTTGCGCCAAATGTAACAGGAGAGGAAGGTTGCAAGGCCTGATCGATATTTGAACCCGGGCCCTCCAAACTCTAAATAGACGTTCTAACCAATTTGGCTACCTGGTTGCTGGCCATCAACCCAGTCCACTTCCATATATGTATAGATTGTTTTCATGCTGTTGTGTCCATTGCATGACATTTCCTGTAGTATGACAGGGGTTGGAGTGCTTATCAAAGCAGGTGCCCTTATTACCTATAAATGTAGCTGGGCTTGGACAATCGTCTGTGACTTGGTAGCTTAATTGGTACAGCGTTTGTCTGGAGTTTGGAGGGTCCGAGTTTGAATCTTGGTTTGACTGGTTACATTTCTCCTTCGCCTGTTGCATGTAATTGTTTTAGAAACCTGTCTATACATTACATGTACATCTGACTCCTACTGACCTCTATGTACTATGATAGCCCTAGTGATTTCTGCATTTCTTGGTTATATTAAGAATGTTCACAGTAGTATTTTAGGCTGAACAAAATTAAAAAAAGAGACCGAATTCTTAGCTTTGATGGCCCAAACATGATAATTTCTACACAACTCTCAAAATCTGATGAAGACTATGTGTCTACATGTACTTAAGTTCGTTAATTTATTGGAATTTGTTTTGTTTTCATTTCCAGAATACAATTTTACACAGCTGGAAGGTTGGAATAGTTCTTACCAAGATGTATACACAAAGAGTAAGTGTAACAATTACTGTGTCCTGTAGATTAATGTTCCTTAATTTATACTTAAACCATAATACTTCAAGTACATCATTACATTTGAAAGTTTTCAAAATAAAATACGTTTTCCGAAACTTATTGTCAATAAAAATGCATTTTGTTTATATTTTTACAGTTTTAGTAAAGTATGGGTCTCTAATAGGCCTTTATCAACGAGATTTTAAACCCTATGGTGGATTAGCCAATATCAAGGTCAGTATTGCTCAACCTGTCTATTAATGGTTAAGAGGTTACTATGGTAAGAGACACCTATTTCATGACTTTGTCAAAGATGTGACTTTAAGGTCAGTAGGTTATACTGTACAGTATCGGGTAATTTGCTGACACTGCGATCATTAGAACCACCTTTATAAGCATTTTAAGGTGAATTAGGTAAATGTCAACTCAACATTTGTTTTCAATGAGGTCTTGGTTTAAATTCTGACACTGTCACACCCATATTATTTTAAGTAGAACCTTGTTAACATATTGTATGTATCTCTGTAACTAAACAATTTTCTTGTGCCCAGGGTATTTTTTTGAAAGAAAAATACCTCAGCTGGGCCATAATTGAAAACAGTTTGGTAGAATAATTGTGAAGTTGACAAACTATGGCAATTAACACAGTAGTCTAAATATTCTTCATTTTTATTAATATTTTATCTCATATAATCTTGTTGACAGTTTTGCAAATTAAAGAAAATTATTATGAAAAAGTTTAACTTTTCATTTGTGTGTCTCAATAGTGTTGATCATTTCCTCATAAATATTGTTATATTTTTCTATTGTTTGGAAAATAATTGAGGGGCCGCGGTGGCCAAGTGGTTAAGGTGTCTGACATTCTGCTACCACTAGCCCTCAACCACTGGGTAGCAGGTTAGAGACCTATGTGGGGCAGTCGACAGTTTGGTTGGTGGTTTTTCTCCGGGAACTCCGGCTTTCCTCCACCATCAAAACCTGGCACGTCCTTAAATGACCATAGCTGTTAATAGGACATAAAACACAAACAAACCAAAATTGGAAAATAAAAATGTTGGATTGGAAAAAAATCTTGTTTTTATATTGAGAAATTATGCTTTTTCTAGGTCAATTTGACACCACAGATAAAGCCCTGGTGCCGTGATGATTTTAGCAGTGGATACAATTTGTTGTTTTGGAAATATTTATGGAAATGGAGTTTAAGATAAGATTTCAGTAACTCATATTTATATGCCTCATAACTAAACATATCGCTGTTGTTTTGATTTTAGTTTGACACGGGACAGATGTTAGTTTGTGAGTATTTGGCTCCTGATAATCCTCATATCAAACAGCCGCTGAAGGAACAAAAAATCTTTAGTATATGTATCAACAAAAGGGGAGAAGCTGAAGTGTCGTGCCTGAAGGGATACAAAGGACCGCACACCTGTAAACTAATACGGGTAGGACAGTTTATAAGTCAGCTTACAATCGTTATTATTGAGTTGGCTGTGATTATCTATTACTGAGACAAACCATGATCTGTATTACAGCTTAATATAGTCTACATATAGCTGAGTCATGACCATTATTACTGAGACACAGTTTGATTATTACTACATGTACCACTTAATTTCACTGATCTATATTGCTGAGTTAAACCATGATCTTTATTATTGTTATTCCTTTTTGTGTGCATCAATATAAGTACATGTGCATGGCATGCCACATATGTCATCGCTTTCATATGATATTGTGAGCCCTGATTTATCTTTTTTATAGTGTACTTTATACTCTGTATTAATAAAAAATAATATTTTTATCCCAGAAAAATCAAAAGTTGAAATTCAAATGTCAACACATTGGACACCATCGACACCCAAGAGGAAAGGAAAAGGTGAGTTGACTACGTATTTCAGTGCTTAAAAGTGTGATTATTATATCAACCCAGACCATGTAATACTATACTCTAGGCAGGTGGGGTAGTAACAAGCATAAATTGTCTGCTGAATCTAAACCGACAACCCTTTCGGCAGTAGGTTGGCGCACTTCCAACTACGCTATGTGGCTCCTGGCTTGTTAGCAATGTATAGTCCAGTTTTTAAGCAGGTTATCAGAAATTGAGCCATAGAGGATGAGGAATAGATGGTTTAGATCTCACCCTGAATGTCTTTGTTTGATTATTTTCTTGCAATAAATTGTGCATCTTTTGGTAGTGCTAAAACCAAACTAGTTTACTAGGATTAAAGATGGTACTTTGTGCACCAAGATAGTACATAAAAGTACACTGCAAATTAAGGATCCCTGTCCCACTGCACTGTGTTTTCTTTTTGTATATACAGTTACCTCCCCTTAATTTCGTTTTGGATGTAACTGTAGCATAGCTGGGCCTGGATACTTCCATTGACAGGTAACTCAGTCGGTCAGAGCAGAAGTATAACAATCTGAAGTCCAGGTTTGAACCCCGCTCTAGCTTTTTTCACACTCGGAGCTCTGTTGTCGATTATATTTCGTTAATTCCATCTTTACTATTTTTGCAGTATATGGTTTTCCTTTCAGAAATGATTTATCAAGGCTATAGTCATGCTGGAAAAGTCAGTCTCCAATGTATAGTAACAGTTTTTGGCAGTGGTACGGGGATCCTTAAGGTATGTTCTAAGGACCATGTATTACCTCATGGTTTCTGGTTTGTAATTTCAGGAATTAGAAGAATGGTTGATTTCCAAACAAGAGGATTTCTCTGATTTATCTGTCATGAAATTTGAAGAATCTTATCTCCAAACGTAAGTATTTATATTTATAGAATTCTCATATCACTTAATTGTTACAATCCTTAATTTTTTAGGATGACGTGTGACATACCGTATTTTACTGCGAATAAGCCCCCCCCCTCCTGAGAAAAAAGATTGGCCAAAAGTTGGGAGGGGGCTTAATTTCGAGCAATCCCCCTGTTCACAAATGTCCGCCATCTTGGATATATACTACTGTTTTGATCTATGACCACACTAAATATCATGTACTTATCCACTGGTTGTTCATGTTGTAAAAATAACAACTAACAGACAGAATACTAATTCACCCCTGAATATACATTTGAACTCTTCAAATTCAAAGGTTGGAATAGTTCATTATGAAATTTCAAGGGTGAATGAGTTAAATATTCATTGATAAAAAATTACATTAAGATTTCAATTTGTAGATATGTAAAGAGGCAGGTTTCTGTATATTGGAAAGATGTATCAACAGTACTAAGTAAATGTAGACAACTGCTGTTACTGCAGATCTTAACATCACAATAACTTACAGTAATTGAGCGAAGCAATATCCAACTGAAAATGGAAATGTTTAAGCTCACCTGAGGAATTTTGTTTTAGAGGGAAGTACAAGTTTGAACCTATGGATTTACCTCGCCCAATGAGAAATATACCAATACAACCAGGATTGTTCAAAGGCCATTACGGAGCTCACGGCATAGAAATCATGCACCTTAGTTACGACTCGGAAATGAAAAATATCCTGGTCTTGAAAATAACTGTGAGTACTGAATTTCATCCCTTTTCCCAGGATTTCAGACAAACCCTAAAATAATATAGAATTGATCAATGTTTCGTCCATCCTCTTGGTTACTCGAGTTGGAAAACAAAACTCCCATTCTAAGTTACAAAACGGATGGCTGTCCAGAAATTGTAAACAAGTACATAAAAACGCCTGGACAGATGAATGTGCAAGTTTTCCAGAATTCAGAATGATTTATTTCAACCTTCCTGACCAATGATAATATTATATGTATATAACATGAAGAGCAGATTTAACTGGAACCTCATAAGTCTCTTCTGTATTAAGATCATCCAGACAAAAATACCTGTCCAGATGTTTTTTAAGTGCTTTTGTATTGTAAGTCCTGTAAAAATCAAGCTAGAAAATAAATTATTTTATTATGATCTTATTACAAGACAACAAAATAGCATTTTTTGGTATGTCTAATGTCTTAATCAGTAGACATACCAGCAAATGCTATACTGCATTGCAATAAGTCGATCTAGGATGGCTATTACCAGGCATGGGGTTATTGCTAAATAAATATGGTAGTCACTTTATATATATATGTCAAAAAGCACAGATTTTGCTGTAACATTAACCTTTTCACTACTGCAAACCATGATGGACTCACCCACATCAATGCATGGTAGAGTCTACTCAAGTTACATAGGGGTGAAATGGTTAAGTCTCATCTTGATGTGTTTGTCTGTACAAACTAGGGAGATGTTAATGTCCCCGCAATGAACGTAAGCCTCTTTGTGGATCTTCACCGACCAATGGTACTCAACCTCGAACAACAGGAGTCAATGCACATGCTGCGAGAGATGGACACGCCTGACATTCCCGAGGAGAATGGGCCTGGATTTGAACCCAGACATCAGCCATTCATGATTCCTACAGGATGTTTCAACAGGGTGCAAAATATACCTCAGCGTTGTAAATACAGGTGATTATCATCAGAGGGGAAAAGATTCCAATGCTCTAAGTATAGATTGTTTCAATGGTAGAGAGTCATGAGTTCAAATCTTATCCGGTATTCTCTGATAACAAGTGATGGATACAAGAATGACCAATAGGCATGAAGAAAAGGGAAGGATTTAGCAAATTGGTATTTCTTGAGGTAGGAGTTTCTCCCTCAAATATCAATTATCATTTCCTATGTACATCATGATTGAAATTAAACTCAGAAAAGTGAATGTCTTCTTCAGTACAATGTAACAGTGGTTGAATAGTTTAAAAATATTCATCTCAAAATGTCTAAGATAAGTACACTTATAACATGAATTTGTTATCTTTCCAGATTCCATGGAAAGGGGCGGATAGCTGGACATGGCTACCACAATCCTAGTCTAACACCAGGGCACTTTGTAGTGTTTGATGACGACACCCTAGGCTTTATGTGGATGGAACTTCTGTCATTTAGCATGTATTCTAGGGTCACGGAAATGTTTGGCTGACCAGATCAATTTATTCTAGAGCCATTGGCTGACCAGATGAATGTGTTCTAGAGTCATTGGCTGACCAGATGAATGTGTTCTAGAGTCATTGGCTGACCAGATAAATGTATTCTAGGGTCACTGAAACGTTTGACTGACCAGATACATGTATTCTAGGGTCACTGAAACGTTTGACTGACCAGATACATGTATTCTAGGATCACTGAAACGTTTGACTGACCAGATACATGTATTCTGGGGTCATAGAGATGTTTATCTGACTGCATACATGTATTCTAGGGACATAGAGATGTTAGGTGACCACATGAATGTATCCTAGGGTCATGGAGACATGTGACTGACCACATTAATGTATCCTAGGGTCATGGAGACATGTGACTGACCACATTAATGTATTCTATGGTCGTTTTTGGGATCATGGAGACATTTGGCTGACCACATGAATGTATTCTGGGGTCATAAAAATGTTTGGCTTATCTCAATGGCTCAACAATATTTTCAACCTTTGATTAACAATGGTTATCCACTCCTAATAGTCAGGGTACACCACTGCCACCAGAACTTTAACCTAGTTTTTGAACAGTTAGTCTATGTTAAATAAGGCTATAAGGAAATTGTGCATTTGAACATTTCAGTCACATGAATGTTTCAGTTATTGAATTTTTAAACAGATAATAATTGTCAGTTTGTGACAAAATTAACAAATAGTGTACGTTGCATTTATTCTCAGTATGCTACTCTGAGTCAGTAGAGGAAATTGTGATTGACTGGATTCAGAACTTTAATAATAATAATAATAATATACAACATTTGATATATCGCCCTATCTAGCTAACATAAGCCACTTTAAAGCGCTTTACAGTACATAGATATACAATTAATACAATTAGCATATACATTAATCAATACAATTTTGAGACATCCGCAGGACCTGCCTTATCAGGCGCTAACTACTGGTCCTATGCCACCTGGCTAATATCTCCCTATGTGTGTATGCCTGCATGTGTGCTGGAGATGTAATGTGTTCTGTTTGAAGTTGGACTGTACTTCCAACAGCATCATTTATAGTATCACCTCATTTGATTGCTACAGCACCGATACCGCAACATCCACCCCAGACCATTTTATACTCCACCTGGGTTGTTGAAGTTGTGTGGGCAGGAGAAAAACACTTTCTCTGAATATCGATGCGTACCACGAATTCGTGCGTGGAAGGCCGGAGTGTTAACCACTCTACCAATCCGCCCATGTGTGTTTGTTTAGCCAATCACTGATGTTTAGAGTGTTGGACATTTTAATTGTATGACATTTCAAAACTTTTTTTTTTGGTTTAAACACTTTGAGCGGATTAATCCATGCAAGTATGAGCAGACTGCTGAATGTCCTTTGAGCAATGTCCATCTTTAATGAAACATTAATGAAGCATGATTATGAATTTAAAGGTGTTAGAATGTTTTACTATTATATACTGTATTTATCATGCAATAAGCCCAGGGGCGGGGGGGGGGGGGGGG
>NW_018408902.1:1256111-1269322 GCF_002113885.1 Mizuhopecten yessoensis | reverse complement strand
GGGGGGGGGGGGGGGGGGGGGCAACCTATAATGACAGACTCAAAGTAGGGGGAGTGGGCTTATTACAGGGCAATAAAATAACACTTGTAGGAATTTCTATTAAACTGTAATATATATATATATGGGTGGGCTTATTACCAGGCATGGGTATATTGTCAGATTAAAACAGTAATTACTTCTATACTTTGGTTATGATGTTCTACAAAATTTAGTGGAGTGTGAGAAAGCTAGATAAGGGGGCATTTGTATAAGAAGAAATATCTGTCCCCTCAAAACACTAGATAGATAGTGGGACAACTGGATTAGTGGTAACAGGATAAAGTCTCAACTGTTTTATAATGCTATGTACAATTATTTACAAGTACAATTTACTGCAAAAACATTGCATTGTACAACTTCTGTAATGTTCAAGATTCTGCACAAATATTGTAGAGAAGGCCTGCAAAAAACAACAACATGGCAATGTTAATATAAAGACCATAATTGCATATATACATAATGATAATTACATAATACAACATCTACATATTTACATTTATAAAACTCTACCAAAGTGTTATGTTTGTCAAGCCCTGCGAAAATATGACACTTGTAAAATCTGCAAAAATATATAACATTTAATTTTATCACTATGTATATAAAATCTTACATGCATGTATATATGACACCCTATACATATATTATCATTTATATATATAACACCATGTAAAATTGAAAATACAACATGTATAATGCCCCATAAAAATGTATTTACCTCACTAGAATCATCACTGTTATTCACCCTATGGCACTGTAAAATCTTTATCTTATATTGGAGGTCATTCAATGATTTCACTGTTAAACATAAATTCACATTTAAAATAGTTTTATTTTCATATAGATGTCAAAAGAGTGCTTAAAATATTTTCGCATTGATTTTCACAAATTACATTTGCAATTCATTCCATTAAGTGCTTCAGATTTGTAGATAATTTATTTTACATGTAATTTATAGAAGTTGTCATTTTCCAGGTGGATTTTTATTAAATTTTCTATTGACTTGAAGAGAAAAATAAGGTATTGTAAGGGAGATAACTCCTACATCCTTATAAGTTATTGAGAGTCTCCTTCAAAGTTCTTGGGTAGCTTAAAGGTCAATCGAAAGTCATTTGAAGGACCTTATGTGTTTTTAAAAGTTGTCTTTTTTATACTTTGTATCAAGATTTTACATCTATATGGGAAGTTAAAACATTGTACAGTCAGGACCTTATTTGGAGCACAAGTTAAATGTGAGTGTTTTTGAAATTTATTTAAAACAATTTTGAAATGATTTTTTAAGATTTTAAAATTATGCTGTTTGGTTGCTCATGGTTAACAGCAATATTGACTGATTTGTTGGAATGTGAACCTGTTTATGGAGAGGTTGATATCAACGTTTACACCCTGTAGATTTTTGAAAACTTATGAACAGGGTCATGGACCATTCAGGTTTGTTTTTTCTTGAGTCGTTCTGGTCCATCTGTTCTTATATACAATTAAACTATCATTATTAACAAAGATATCTTGGATATATCTTTCTGAACTTAAAATAAACTTGAGGCCCATTTGAGGATTGTTTCTATGTATTTTATCTTGTATACATGGAGACATAAAACCTTGTTTCAAAGTTGTTCTTTTTCACAACAATTTATACATAAGAAAATTTGCCAATAATTAGACTCATCTGGTGTTGAGTGAATGAAGCAAATGTTATTCCCTTTATCAAAATGTTTAATCTGTTTTATCTAGTCATTTTGGCAAAAATGTTATGTGATTTTTCCTATACATCTCCGTACATTCACTGTTAGTTCACCTGCAGTGTTAAATACCCTGGTGGACTGATGTTATGGTGTTTCGTCTGTTGTTAGACGTCGCTGTCTGACAGTATTTGCATTATATGACATCCCTTCCAAAACCATTGAGCAGGTTTCAATCAAGTTCTGGCAGTAGCATTCTTAATGGCTAACATTTTTAGAACTTAGTCGGAGTCTTCCGAACTTACTTTATTAGACAGGTTTCCACCAAAATGAAATGTGAGCTTCCAAAAAAGCATGGTGAGCAATTCAAGACCATTGTTGCCTCTTGTTAACAAAGGATAATGAGTTACAAAGTAAGATGATGACACTTGAAATAGGATCAGGGTATGATATAACACAATACTTGATCAGGACAGGCTTAGAATGATAATTATGACACAATATTTGATGTATTAGGAGGACCGGCTTTTGCAGTTTTGGAAGTATTTTATGATAATTCACACATCAGCGCACATGTCTGAGAAGGTATTCAGTATTTAAACACATGTGTTTGAATCATATATTTATACCGTATTGTTCACTTAGATGTGTTGGTACAACAGTGAACCTGGACTGTTAACTATCTTGTGATGATACCCCTAATGTATCTGTGATTTGCATGATGGTCCCACAATTGTGATTTAACATTAACTATTTATTATAGATTTTTTCTCAATATTTAAGAAGCTGTTATAAAAATATTTACTCTTTGTTATTTTATCTTTATATTTGTGCAACATCAGCAGACATTGCCCTGTTGGCTTGTTTTTTGTCTTTAGACATCAAAGACAAAGTATTGTGGAATGTATGACTGAGGAGGGTGAGTTTTTTCAAAGTAATTTCTATAATAAAACTGCACAATTGGCCTTTGTACATGTATTCCTGCATTTATGGGGATATTAATGAGGTAATAACATTTCATCAACACTTGAATTTGCAATGCAAAAACTTCATTGACTTTTGTGAAGTGGGGTTGGGGTTAGGAGTTTTGTAATTTTTTCTAATACTTTTACTTTTACTACAGGTGCAGGTGGTTTTGTAAGACCTGTTCTATGTTTATTACAAATTGTACATCTAGACACCATCTCATTCCCTGGCTTCAGGAGATAAACCAAGATGACATTCAAGTCCCATTCATTTGTATTTTTGAGGACACTTTAATTTCCCAGGATGCTTTGGGATTTTTTATAATACTTTCCCATAATGCTTTGGGGTTTTTGATGACATTTTCCCATAATGCCTTGGGTTTTTAAAAAAATATCAATTGATATCACATCAGTGGCGGATCCAGCAACCTATCTGGAGGGGTTTCCAAATGTCCAGGGGGGGCCCTCGGGATCCACCACTGAAGTTATATACATCTCTGATTTAAACTTATCCATTGTGTAAAAACACAAAACAAATATTGATTGGAGATTTGATTCTGAGAGGATAGTTTGTGTAGGACATTACAGCCTACACTGTAATGAGGTCGGTAATGTTAACAGGTGGTCGGTAATGTTAAAAGGAGGTCGGTAATGTTAACAGGAGGTCGGTAATGTTAACAGGTGGTCGGTAATGTTAACAGGAGGTCGGTAATGTTAACAGATGGTCGGTAATGTTAACAGGTGGTCGGTAATGTTAACAGGTGGGCGGTGTGGTCGGTAATGTTAACAGGAGGTCGGTAATGTTAACAGGTGGTCGGTGTGGTCGGTAATGTTAACAGGTGGTCGGTAATGTTAACAGGTGGGCGGTGTGGTCGGTAATGTTAACAGGAGGTCGGTAATGTTAACAGGTGGTCGGTAATGTTAACAGGTGGTCGGTAATGTTAACAGGTGGGCGGTGTGGTCGGTAATGTTAACAGGTGGTCGGTAATGTTAACAGGTGGTCGGTAATGTTAACAGGTGGTCGGTGTGGTCGGTAATGTTAACAGGTGATCGGTAATGTTAACAGGTGGTCGGTGTGGTCGGTAATATTAACAGGAGGTCGGTAATGTTAACAGGTGGTCGGTAATGTTAACAGGAGGTCGGTAATGTTAACATGTTTAAATGATTCTACTGTGGAAGTGTTAATATTTGTATTGGATTAAAAAGGACTTTGTTGAAGTTCACTTGGTCTTTATAAATGTCTTTGATTCTCAATCAAAATGGTATTGTATCAGTGATAATAGAAACTGCCCTGGGTTAGTAAGAGTTCAGAGTAAATGTTTATTGATAATTTTAACATTAAATGCAGTGTATTTGTTAGTCTTTTAGTTTAGGTTTATGTCCTGTAAACAGCTAAGGTCATTTAACCCTTTCAACACTGTAGACCATAATAGACTTATCCATATCAATGCATGGTAGTGTCAACTTAAGTTTCATAGGGGTGAAAGACTTAAGAATGTGGTACTTATCAGTCTGTACATGAAAGTGTTATAATCTGACAAATACAGTTGAAAAGTATATTCAAACTTCATTTCTGTTTCAAAATGCATTTCAATCAAAATTGTTTCAAAATGATTTGCATAGTTAATGCAGATATGAGACTGAGCTAAGTGGCAAAACATCTTGTGAAATTAACTCATTCACCCCTGGAGACACATTTGAACTCTTCAAATTCAAAGGTTGGAATAGTTCATTATGAAATTTCAGGGGTGAAGTATTTGTATAATTCCTTTTTGTGATGTTGATTTTTCAGTGATTTATTGTAAAAAGAGACAAACATTTTCTTTTAAAACAAGATCAGTCACAATAATTTATTGAATCAACCAGTATCATTGATTTTTAAGGATTTATACATTTGACATAGTACGCGAAAGTACGTTATACTATTAAGTAGAGAAGAAGATACATCTATACAAGCCCCGGCTTACCTTTGATGTCAACTGAGCGAAACTGAGCGAAGACATGTTTTTTATGATAAAAGCCTTTATGATATTAAGCATTGTAGCAAATATGTAAAATTCTAATGTATGTAGTCTGTCTTTTGTTGTAGATTTAGGAATAAACTCTTTTGCTCTTTATAATTTCTTTTAATATAATAAGGTGTAGACAGTGTTTCAGGAGTTAAGAAATGGCACAGGGGCTAGACATATTGCTATTGACCTTCTGATTGTAGAATAGTAATGTTGCCGGCCCCTGCGATTAAGAAGCTTATATGAGCTTTGTTGTTTTGTATGATCCTGAAAGGTTATGAAAATATAAAATCTAAATTTAATCATTTCATCATCAGTCTAAAATTCCTTCATCTCGAATGATTTCTTCTTCTAAGAGATAAAGAGATATTGAAAAATCATAGTTTCTTTTTGATTTCTTTTGCAGTTTTCAAGTAGGTATGAAATTTTTACAAGTGCCGTTAATTTGTCATTTAATCGGATTTGATAAAAAAATAAAATGTGTAATGTATTAATTTGTTGGAGTCGTAATTTTCCAATTACAAGTCTAGTGTTTTTATTGTAAGAAGGAGGAAAAGGAAAATATTAGATTAGAAGAAAATATGATTTGAAGATATGGAATAACTCTTTGAGGATTAAACAGTTCAGTGCAGGAGCTGTCCACAAAACTGTACGGCTACAGATGACATTGTTCATTTTTATAAATATGTATGCATTGTTGGAAAAAATTAAGCAAGCATTGTGATGTCTATTAATCAAATGCTTTAAGAATAAGTGATTTAACTAAAGTTTGACTGACCTTGACCTTCGACCTTAATACTTTGCCACTTCATTTATTCTAGCTGATGTCTTAGTGGACAATAGTAGCAAATTTGATTGTCTTCATTAAATGCCTTAGACAAGCTACATTTAGAAAAAGTTCATCCATTTCATGAACTTGAACGCGTGGTCATCTCGCGAGATAGCCTGTTTGTCTCTTTATACAACTATTCCTATTGACCTTTATGTCACGTTTGTGTCTCCATACACATTTTTAAAGATCATTACGTCGCATTTGTATCACCCCATACATTCCTACAGACTTATATGTCTTGTTTACCTCTCCATACATTCATTGCTACAGACATACGTCTTGTTGACCTTGTTGACCTCTCCATACATTCATTGCTACAGACATAGGTCTTGTTTACCTCTCCATACACTCATTGCTACAGACATACGTCTTGTTGACCTCTCCATACATTCATTGCTACAGACATAGGTCTTGTTTACCTCTCCATACACTCATTGCTACAGAAATACGTCTTGTTTACCTCTCCATACATCATTGCTCCAGACATACGCCTTGTTTACCTCTCCATACATTAATTGCTACAGACATACGTCTTGTTAACCTCTCCATACATTCATTTCTACAGACATACGTCTTGTTGACCTCTCCATCCACTCATTGCTACAGAAATACGTCTTGTTAACCTCTCCATACACTCATTGCTACAGAAATACGTCTTGTTTACCTCTACATACATTCATTCCTACAGACTCATATGACAGGTTTTCCTTTCCATACATACATTCCTACAGACTTATATGTCTTGTTTACCTCTCCATACATTCATTCCTACAGACTCATATGACAGGTTTTCCTTTCCATACATACATTCCTACAGACTTATATGTCTTGTTTACCTCTCCATACATTCATTCCTACAGACTCATATGTCAGGTTTTCCTTTCCATACATACATTCCTACAGACTTATATGTCTTGTTTACCTCTCCATACATTCATTGCTCCAGACATACGTCTTGTTACCCTCTTCATACATTCATTGCTCCAGACATACGTCTTGTTTACCTCTCCATACATTCATTGCTACAGACATACGTCTTGTTGACCTCTCCATACACTCATTGCTACAGAAATACGTCTTGTTAACCTCTCCATACACTCATTGCTACAGACATACGTCTTGTTGACCTCTCCATCCACTCATTGCTACAGAAATACGTCTTGTTTACCTCTCCATACACTCATTGCTACAGACATACGTCTTGTATACCTCTCCATACATTCATTGCTACAAACATACGTCTTGTTGACCTCTCCATACATTCATTGCTACAAACATACGTCTTGTTGACCTCTCCATGCATTCATTGCTACAGACATACGTCTTGTCGACCTCTCCATACACTCATTGCTACAGAAATACGTCTTGTTTACCTCTCCATACATTCATTGCTACAGACATACGTCTTGTTTACCCCTCCATACATTCATTGCTCCAGACATAAGTCTTGTTTACCTCTCCATACATTCATTGCTACAGACATACGTCTTGTTTACCCCTCCATACATTCATTGCTACAGACATAAGTCTTGTTTACCTCTCCATACATTCATTGCTACAGACATACGTCTTGTTGACCTCTCCATACATTCATTGCTACAGACTTATATGTCTTGTTAACCTCTCCATACACTCATTGCTACAGACATACGTCTTGTTTCCCTCTCCATACATTCATTGCTACAGACATACGTCTTGTTTACCTCTCCATACATTCATTGCTACAGACATACTACTTGTTTACCTCTCCATACATTCATTGCTATAGACAAACGTCTTGTTTACCTCTCCATACACTCATTGCTACAGACATAGGTCTTGTTTACCCCTCCATACATTCATTGCTCCAGACATACGTCTTGTTTACCTCTCCATCCATTCATTGCTACAGACTTATACGTCTTGTTTACCTCTCCATAAATTCATTGCTACAGACATACGTCTTGCTGACCTCTCCATTCATTCATTGCTTCAGACTTATACGTCTAGTTAAGCTCTCAATACATTCATTGCTACAGACATACGTCTTGTTGACCTCTCCATACATTCATTGCTTCAGACTTATACGTCTTGTTAACCTCTCAATACATTCATTGCTACAGACATACGTCTTGTTAACCTCTCCATACATTAATTGCTACAGACATACGTCTTGTTGACCTCTCCATACATTCATTGCTTCAGACTTATACGTCTTGTTAACCTCCCAATACATTCATTGCTACAGACATACGTCTTGTTTACCTCTCTATACATTCATTGCTACAGACATACGTCTTGTTTACCTCTCCATACCTTATTTCCTACATACTTATATGTTTTGTTTACCTCTCTGCTACAGACATACGTCTTGTTTACCTCTCCATACCTTATTCCCTACATACTTATATGTTTTGTTTACCTCTCCATACATTCATTCCTACAGACATACGTCTTGTTTACCTCTCCATACATTCATTGCTCCAGACATACGTCTTGTTTACCTCTCCATACATTCATTGCTACGGACATACGTCTTGTTTACCTCTCCATACCTTATTTCCTACATACTTATATGTTTTGTTTACCTCTCCATACATTCATTCCTACAGACTCATATGTCAGGTTTTCCTTTCCATTCATTCATTCCTACAGACTCATATGTCTTGTTTACCTCTCCATGCATAAAACCTACAGACTTATATGTTATTTTTGTCTCTCTTTAGATATATTCCTACAGACTTATATGTCCCATTTACCTCTCCATAAATTCATTCCTACTGACTTACATGTCAGGTTTGCCTCTCCGCACATTCATTTCTACAGACTTATATGTCTTGTTTACCCCTGCATACATAAAATCTACAGACTTATATGTCATGTTTGTCTCTCCATACATTCTTTCCTACAGACTCATATGTCATGTTTACCTCTCCATACCTTCTTTCCTACAGACTTATATGTAATGTTTACCTCTCCATACCTTCTTTCCTACAGACTCATATGTCATGTTTACCTCTCCATACATTATTTCCTACAGACTTATATGTAATGTTTACCTCTCCATACATTTATTCCTACAGACTCGGTACATTCATTCCTACAGACCTTTATGTCGTGTTTGACTCTCCATACATTCATTCCTACAGACCTTTCTGTCATGTTTACTTACCCATTCATTAATTCCTACAGACTTGTATGTAATGTTTGCCTCTCCATACTTTTATTCCTACAGGCCTTTATGTCGTGTTTGACTCTCCATACATTAATTCCTACAGACCTTTATGTCGTGTTTGACTCTCCATACATTCATTCCTACAGACCTTTCTGTCATGTTTTCTTTCCCATTCATTAATTCCTACAGACTTGTATGTAATGTTTGCCTCTCCATAATTTTATTCCTACAGACCTTTATGTCGTGTTTGACTCTCCATACATTCATTCCTACAGACCTTTATGTCAGGTTTGCCTCTCCGTACATTAATTCCTACAGACCTTTGTCGTGTTTGCCTCTCCATACATTCATTCCTACAAACCTTTATGTCAGGTTTGCCTCTCCGTACATTAATTCCTACAGACTTTTATGTTATTTTTGTCTCTCTTTAGATATATTCCTACAGACTTATATGTCCCATTTACCTCTCAATAAATTCATTCCTACAGACTTTTATGTCGTGTTTGCCTCTCCGTACGTTAATTCCTACAGTCCTTTATGTCAGGTTCCCCCCCCCCCCCCCCCATACATTCATTCCTACAGACTTATTTGTCAGGTTTGTCTCTCCATACATTAATTCCTACAGACCTTTATGTCGTGTTTGCCTCTCCGTACATTCATTCATTCATTTCTTTATGTCAGGTTTCCCCCCCATACATTCATTCCTACAGACCTTTATGTCGTGTTTGCCTCTCCATACATTCATTCCTACAGACTTACTTGTCAGGTTTGCCCCTCCAAACATTAATTCCTACAGACCTTTATGTCGTGTTTGCCTCTCCATACATTCATTCCTACAGACTTACTTGTCCGGTTTGCCCCTCCATACATTTATTCCTACAGACCTTTATGTCGTGTTTGCCTCTCCATACATTCGTTCCTACATACCTTTATGTCAGGTTTACCTCTCCGTACATTCATTCCTACAGACCTTTATGTCAGGTTTCCCCCTCCATACAATAATTCCAACAGACCTTTATGTCGTGTTTCCCTTTCCGTACATTCATTCCTACAGACCTTTATGTCAGGTTTGCCTCTCCGTACATTCATTCTTACAGACCTTTATGTCGTGTTTGCCTCTCCATACATTCGTTCCTACATACCTTTATGTCAGGTTTACCTCTCCGTACATTCATTCCTACAGACCTTTATGTCAGGTTGGCCTCTCCGTACATTCGTTCCTACAGAGCTACAGACCTTTATGTCAGGTTGGCCTCTCCGTACATTCGTTCCTACAGAGCTACAGACCTTTATGTCAGTCAGGTTTGCCTCTCCGTACATTAATTCCTACAGCGCTACAGACCTTTATGTCAGGTTTTCCCCTCCATACAATAATTCCAACAGACCTTTATGTCGTGTTTGCCTCTCCATACATTCGTTCCTACATACCTTTATGTCAGGGTTACCTCTCCGTACATTAATTCCTACAGACCTTTATGCCAGGTTTGCCCCTCCATACATTCATTCCTACAGACTTTTATGTCGTGTTTGCCTCTCCGTAAATTCATTCCTACAAACCTTTATGTCAGGTTGGCCTCTCCGTACATTAATTCCTACAGAGCTACAGACCTTTATGTCTGGTTTTCCCCTCCATACATTAATTCCTACAGACCTTTATGTCGTGTTTGCCTCTCCGTACATTGATTCCTACCATACATTCATTCCTACAGACCTTTCTGTCATGTTTACTTTCCCATTCATTAATTCCTACAGACTTGTATGTAATGTTTGCCTCTCCATACATTTATTCCTACAGACCTTTATGTCGTGTTTGCCTCTCCGTACATTGATTCCTACCATACATTCATTCCTACAGACCTTTCTGTCATGTTTACTTTCCCATTCATTAATTCCTACAGACTTGTATGTAATGTTTGCCTCTCCATACATTTATTCCTACAGACCTTTATGTCGTGTTTGCCTCTCCGTACATTCATTCATTCATTTCTTTATGTTAGGTTTCCCCCCCATACATTCATTCCTACAGACTTATTTGTCAGGTTTGTCTCTCCATACATTAATTCCTACAGACCTTTATGTCAGGGTTGCCTCTCCGTACATTCATTCTTTCAGTCCTTTATGTCGTGTTTGCCTCTCCGTACATTAATTCCTACAGCGCTACAGACCTTTATGTCAGGTTTTCCCCTCCATACAATAATTCCAACAGACCTTTATGTCGTGTTTGCCTCTCCGTACATTGATTCCTACATACTTACTTGTCAGGTTTGCCCCTCCATACATTAATTCCTAAAGACCTTTATGTCGTGTTTGCCTCTCCATACATTCATTCCTACAGACCTTTATGTCAGGTTTGCCTCTCCGTACATTCATTCTTTCAGACCTTTATGTCGTGTTTGCCTCTCCGTACATTGATTCCTACAGACTTACTTGTCAGGTTTGCCCCTCCATACATTAATTCCTACAGACCTTTATGTCGTGTTTGCCTCTCCATACATTCGTTCCTACATACCTTTATGTCAGGTTTACCTCTCCGTACATTAATTCCTACAGACCTTTATGTCAGGTTTTCCCCTCCATACAATAATTCCAACAGACCTTTATGTCGTGTTTGCCTCTCCGTACATTCATTCCTACATTCCTACAGACCTTTATGTCAGGGTTGCCCCTCCATACATTAATTCCTACAGACTTACTTGTTAGGTTTACTTCTCCATACATTCATTCCTACAGACTTTTATGGCGTGTTTGCCTCTCCGTACATTCATTCCTACATTCCTACAGACCTTTATGTCAGGGTTGCCCCTCCATACATTAATTCCTACAGACCTTTATGGCAGGTTGGCCTCTCCGTACATTGATTTCTACAAACCTTTATGTCAGGTTGGCCTCTCCGTACATTGATTTCTACAAACCTTTATGTCAGGGTGGCCTCTCCGTACATTAATTCCTACAGACCTTTATGTCGTGTTTGCCTCTCCGTACATTAATTCCTACAGACCTTTATGTCAGGTTGGCCTCTCCGTACATTGATTTCTACAAACCTTTATGTCAGGTTGGCCTCTCCGTACATTAATTCCTACAGAGCTACAGACCTTTATGTCAGGTTTGCCTCTCCGTACATTAATTCCTACAGAGCTACAGACCTTTATGTCAGGTTTTCCCCTCCATACATTAATTCCTACAGACTTACTTGTTAGGTTTACTTCTCCATACATTCATTCCTACAGACTTTTATGTCGTGTTTGCCTCTCCGTACATTCATTCCTACAGACCTTTATGTCAGGTTTGCCTCTCCGTACATTAATTCCTACAGAGCTACAGACCTTTATGTCAGGTTTTCCCCTCCATACATTAATTCCTACAGACTTACTTGTTAGGTTTACTTCTCCATACATTCATTCCTACAGACTTTTATGTCGTGTTTGCCTCTTCGTACATTTATTCCTACAGACCTTTATGTCGTGTTTGCCTCTCCGTTCATTCGTTCCTACAGACCTTTATGTCAGGTTTGCCCCTCCATACATTAATTCCTACAGAGCTACAGACCTTTATGTCGTGTTTGCCTCTCCGTACATTAATTCCTACAGAGCTACAGACCTTTATGTCAGTTTTGCCTCTCCGTACATTAATTCCTACAGAGCTACAGACCTTTATGTCGGGATTTCCCCTCCATACATTAATTCCTACAGACCTTTATGTCAGGTTTTCCCCTCCATACATTATTTCCTCCAGACTTACTTGTCAGGTTTCCCCCCCCATACATTCATTCCTACATACTTACTTGTTAGGTTTACTTCTCCATACATTCATTCCTACAGACCTTTATGGCAGGTTTTCCCCTCCATACATTAATTCCTACAGAGCTACAGACCTTTATGTCAGGTTTTCCCCTCCATACATTAATTCCTACAGACTTACTTGTCAGGTTTCCCCCCCCATACATTCATTCCTACATACTTACTTGTTAGGTTTACTTCTCCATACATTACTTTACAATAAGCTGTGAGGACGGCTGCGTTAATGATTGCAATTAACATACCACGAAGCCTGTTGATGACGGGCTGTGATGTTGAGTGACATTGTCCTGACAGACCCCGGGACAGAGTTCTAAGGATTCTTGTTAACACGGGCAGGATTTCGTACCAACCACGTGTACCGACCAGAGCTGGTGTAAGTTATAATTTCTGATTTTTCAGTGTGGTTATTCTTATATTGTCTGTAAAGGTATTTAAAGTCACATTGATGATATATTAAATATTCGTGAATTATATAATAATGATAGCAGACTTGACATAAAGTTGGATGACGCAGCCCGCGTAGCATATCTGCATTTAATTTATGAATAATTCCGTCGGATAATGTTCACGCATTTTTGCATCTATGATGTTAGGCTCAACTTTGTGTAACTTCGTTTAACATATCATAAAGACGTTTAACAAATGCATAAATTGGTATATATCATGAGAGTACTTATAGATTGGTGGTGGGTGCATCGGTAGGGTTGCAGGAGGCAGCGAAAGTGTTGTCACAGGGGGG
>NW_018408902.1:1237579-1255804 GCF_002113885.1 Mizuhopecten yessoensis | reverse complement strand
GGGGGGGGCAAAATTGACGTATTGTGAACTCTTACCTATTTTATATACTGTAATCCATTTAAATTTCACGAGTCATCTTATTTTCGCATTGATACATTTATTTGCGAGTATTTATCGAGACACAATAAAACAAAGGAACAAATATAATTATATATACATTGCCATTCTATTACAGAAATTTGAAGAACGATCGCGAAAATAACTCGCAAACAAATATGTTTTACAGTGTACGTTCACACTGGCTCTCGATGAGGCCTGGGGTCGAAAACTACTTCAGGCTATCAGCCTCACCTTTTACTTGGGCGGGTTCAATGTCACTTTTCAAAAAATATATACAAATTAACAAAGTAAGTTCCTTTATATTGATATATGTATATTTTTTTATGTAGATTTCATATATTTATTAATTTCCCTCAGTTTATGATGTATTTTACGCAATGATATTAAAAGAGACAGATATATATGCTTCAGATGCTGTTCGTGGTAGCTGTAAATGATTATACAGGAAACCATTCCGACATTGCTGTTGATAATACTATCACCTGACTGTGTGTAATATAATGTACAATTATAGTGGAGGGTATTAAGTCCTGTATTTCTAGAAATAGTGCCAAATGCATTTTCGAAAACTATCGTTGAAGATTAACCATTATGATATGGTCATGAATGAAAACGTTATTCCCATTTAACTGTGTCAGCGAGTTGTAAACGAAACGTCAACATGTATTATTGCTTTCTTGACAGACATATAAAGAAATAAACATCAGTTTCCTGTTGAGCCCGTGACAGGAATAATTTATTTGTGTGCTGGAAATTAAATTAAATTTAGCCCCAAGAATGAAACCTTTATACCTTTGTGACACAGACAACATGTACAGTTGGGTTGACATATCCTATTTATAACAATATAGGTGTAAGGTCTGTTCGTGTTCCTCAGATACCTACAAACATGTGTGTGTGGTATATACATGTTTTACCTACAAGTGCGAGGCTTCGACAGGGCACGAGTCGTTAAATTTGTTTTCCTCGTTTTTATGTTTCTGTGTTGCGTATCAGGTCACGTTAATTTTCACAAACTTGTTTATTAACTACTTGACATTTTTAGACTTAGTCGAATGCTTAATATTGATACAACAGTGGCGGATCCAGAGACCTATCTGGGGTGTTTCCAAGTGGGGGAAAATTGAGGAAAATGGTGAAAATGCATGATTTTAAAGACAATTATCAGGGAGGGGGGTGTCTTAATAACCGAATTACTCGATAGTGAAGCGTACGTAAAATCACTCAATCAATCAATCAATACTTAAAAGAGTATTACAATGGATACTGGAGAACAATTCTGACGTCATCGATGCGCTATGCAGGGATGACTGAAACTGAAGACTCCCGTTTCCATATGGAGTCCCACATTAGTCTCCTCAAACCGTTTGATACCGTTTTCCCAAAACTACAAATGTATGTGTATGTGTAATGGCTACATGAATAGCGTATACGTACATACACAGCTGTTATAATTTAATAACATATCATTTGAATATTTATGAATTATGTAATATTCAACTGGTATCAGTAGAGCTAGCTGTTCGGTTTTTTTTCTATATGTCGATACTGCAAATAAGTATTTGTATTCTATAAAGTGACGCTGTGCTTCATAAACATGTGATATAGCTCATTGCAATCATACTACCGTAATCACAACCATAATTGTTCCGTTTGTCCAATCCCAGCTGAATTGTTGGCTTAAAAACAACAGAAGATAACCGAAATGTCAACTTGGACTAAAAATCGATGGAAGTACGGCAAAACATGAACCGAGGAAAAGCAAGCAGACCACTGAAAATTACAAGGCGAATAGGACCAGGTGGTCCGGAACGACAAGCGTCTTCTGCTTCATCGCCATTAACCGTTTATCAATCAGGGTCAAATCCGAGTTCATGTCGCGTCCTCAAAATTAGATGCGGGGCAGTGAAAAGCGATTTCACAGACTTGAGCAAATAACAGTGTTAATTAACCAATTCATAAACATCCTCTTTGTTTTTTAATTATATACCTGGTAGTTTGCATGGAAGGAATTTTATGGCCAACCTGTATGTTATGATAAATGAAATGATAAAGACAACAATAAAGCACCTACAACAGATCTAGAGTAAACGATTGAAGGGTCCGATATTGAGATTTCTTAGTCTTTGGTTGTTCTATGGAATGTCGCAGTTTGAAGATTGGCGTCATTTAATTCCGTCCTTCTCCTTTACGGGGTATTCAGCTCACATTGTATCAGTGGTTAGCTTTAGGTATATTCAGGATTGATTATCATAAATGTCGAATCAATTCCCGAATATCTTTATTATAATAAAATAAGAATTGAGTAGAAATCTAACCGTAATTGAAGTATTCAAACGGATTCCAACGCAGCCCGACTCGTTTGTGAAACAAAGATGTGAGCGCTCAACAATTGTCATCACATACTGAGTTTATTGGGGTTTTTTTAAACCCTCGTTTTCATTTTATTTCAATTAAAAAAACCTAAACTAGAAATTAACTTGAGTTTGATAAGCACGACAAATAGCAATTAGTCATGTAGGAAACTCCGGGTGACCGTTAATGGAGAGCCTCGTGTGAAATCTAGCGGGTTAGCGGGGTAAATGATGGAGTATGGATAATTATAAATGGCTTAAATGTAAACCGTCTGATCGGATAATGGTAATCAACTTGACCGGGTACGATTCCGTAGGAGAAGCCAGGTACGTGTGATAAATGCATTATACAGACTTCTATGATCCAATTGAACTTTTTTCTGAGTCACCCAAGTCTTAGGATAATTCTTTATAAGAGCTCTACAAGGGTTAATCAGATTAAAACAAAGATAAGTAACAATTAACAAGGTCGTTTTGATTGAGAAAATTCCAGAACGTAATGTCACACGCCCCCGGGTACAACATATCAAGCACTGCGGACCGGGGACTAAGTGGTCAAATGGAATCGGTCCTATGTGCTAATATAGTGTTATGTCATTATAAATGGGAGTGATCTTACCGTAACCATGTCTGTCCAGTGCGTAATGCACTCTCAAAATATCCCGGAGCTATTGATAATGGTTCGATACCAGCAATGTGATTGTTGGCGAGTTCATTATGTATATATAGTCAATAAGGCGATACTCATTTAAACTAGGTCAATTAAAGTGAAATAGTCCCTGAACGATAGTATTGACTTTGATACACACCATTAAGTTAGACTGACTTATATTCGGATTTTGTTTTGTTTATCATAAGTATATTACTGTTTATGTCATATTCATCTACAAAATAAACAAATAAACGTCTTATGAAGAACTTTTGAAGAGGCGAAAGATTTAAAAGATAATACTATAGAACGTCACAGCTGTCTTACATGATGGTTTTCGTTATGTCATTATATCACGTGGTTTTGATATTAGGTTAATATGTGCTCCTGTCAAAATATTATGTTCTGCAGTCATTATATCATACACTCTCATATTATGAGTGTTTTTGTCGTATCACGTGATTTTGTAATCATGTTTTTGTCATTATATTGCGTTTTTGTCATATCATCACGGAATTAGATTAGATATCTGAAGTCCGTGATATCTTGTTCATTTGTCATCATATGCTTTTCTCGTTATATTCAAAATATTATGTGTTGTCATCTGTTTTTTGTCGTTTATCTTCTCAAGTGTTTCTCGACATTTGTTTTTGTCTCTCTTGTATAGTTATAGATGTGTCTGAAAAATAAAATCCTTAGAATGAAAAATATACATCGTTGCCGTATAGACTTGTTACGTTCATAATGACCATGTTCCAGTCCTATTATGCAAATTTTGGTTTTATTAAAGGAAGTGAACCTGAACGTCAGTTGGTTGACACTGATATACGTTTGTGGTTGAGTAAATTGAAAATTACCTACCAAGTTTTGTTTCCCATCATCGGAGTTGAAGCATATTTCCATGTTTTAGTTGTCACTCCTTTACATGATCTGGGAGTATTACAGGGAGGGCTAGACGACAGAAGTATACGGGAGAGACAACAATGCATGCGAACTATAACTTAATTAAAGTGAAGACACGAGACTTTACAATCCTTTGGTTTGATCGTAGTCTTGTTTTGTCAGAGGAACTTAGAAAGATGGTCTCTTTCAGATTTGAAAATAGAAAATTAGATCGTGAATTTATTGGTGCACAAACAATGGTATACCTATATGCGATGTCGACACCAGTCTGATATATTAGTAGATCGCACGCAAGTATATATTTAAAAACTGTGATGTATTCAGACATATGAGCCGATAATTATCTGAGAGAATACTAGTCTCAATGATTTTTTTTTTTTTTTTTTTTTTTTTTTTTTAAAAANAAAAAGTCGAGTGGTGTCTCCACTTCTCCACTTTGTGTATCTCGAATGTGCGTGAGCCGACAAGCGAACCTGAATATCTCGTTCCATCTGCAAAAACAAAACAAAAACAAAAAAACGCGCAGGCTAAAATTTCCATAATATCTCCAAAATACAACAGAGAATTTTACTTGGAAACATGACACGTGCATGGCTTGTTGGAAAATAATACGTGCACGCGCATGTGGAAAGTGCCGTTAAAAAACCGACCTGGTAGGATTAATAATTATAAATACAAGAGTGTTGTATGACGTATACTCGTATAATAGTATGCACATTTGTTAGGGTTTACTTGACTTCTGAGTAATGGGAAAGTGAACGTGTGAACATTGCTTATAACATACAATAAGGCTGACGAACCAGTAAACCGGAAACTCCGATAAAGAAAAAGAAATGATTGAATTGATTTTTTTTCTATAAATTTAACTGGCTTTTATATTAAGTCGCTTTTCCATGAACATTAAATAGACACACACGACATCTGCTCTCAGCTAACAGTTACACATTTCAACCCCCCTTTGTATAGACGCTGACATGTTTCACTCCAAATATCGGATGATAAATTATTTCTCGGACGTCAGCTTGCTCTCGCTAAGGCTTCAGATATAATTCCTGATAAACGTATCGTCCCAGTGTTGAATGTATAAACGTAATACCACAACAAAGACTGGAGTATTTTCTTTACACAAAACTGCTGAAATCTCAGCAAGGTTCCGTGCTAGCGCCCCCGTTTTTGCTCCAATTGTTAAAAGTCATTAAATCGATAAAGTAATTGATTCCGGTTAACAAACAAAAGTTTTTTTCCTGTTATAATTGTCTTTGAGGAGTAGGTAATTGTGATCGATTCAAGGTTTAATTTGTTTGCATGTATGGAAGTGTGTACGCTGAGATCGACATCTATATAATTGGGATGATCTATTATGATAACAAGCAGTGTATACCAGTTTACCGCGGTAGAGCGGAGGTGTCCAATTCACATGGGTGACGTGTTGTTATAGACAGAAGTATTTACTTACCGTGAACTAAATATACACCCATGGGAATCCGTATATACTATAGCGTATGTGTCACGCATGTGTATATATGTTTAATATACACAAAGCGAGTATATATTTTGAACTGTAGCCATTTATTGTGATCCCATTTCAACTCCTACTCGCCGCCAAATCACTTAAGAATTACTTGCCAGTGACGGGTGAGACATCCTTATAAATACACCGGTTTTGTTTCAAACTGGCAGAATGGAATTTTATCTAGATACATATCTGGTCATATGTTTCAGAGTCTCCACTTAAACCTACCAACACACACAACTGCGGGTCATATTGAAATCTTGGAACACGAAGGGATGAAATAGACAGTTCTGACGCAGAGTGGAATTTCACAGTGAAGAATATCACATGTAACCAGTGGAATTTCATAGTGGTGTTTCGGTGCTGTTGAAATTGGATATTCCAAACTGAATTCTATCATGGACATTTAAGTGATAGAATTGTTGGTGAGAGGAACTGAAGACTGTTATCTTTTAACCTTTCTGACAACGTGACATTCAAAAAGTTCGTTCGGATACTTTTAAAGGATTATTTTTCGACAATAGTGCATAATTCGCCGACACGACAATTTGTGTGTGGCTATTTAAGGATAAGCTATTAGTATATCTTCAGGGTGTTTTCCCACCTTTTCCAGATACCGTTATTATATTTATAATCTCCGGATCGAAACAACTGCCTTTATAGTGCTGTCGGGAACGTCTGATCCAAGTACAGACCACATCCGAGGACAGATTTTCGCCGGAAGGAGCGTTTTTGGATTAAAAAGGAACCAGTATGGGTAAACACAGAAGAGAAATTACAAATTGTCTACAGGACCCATTACAATACAAGCTTTGTTCCCGCCATATCTGTGTGGAAGTTGATACGCCTTGTCGTAAGTATATTTTAAGTTTTCTTTCTCCCTTTTTTTGAATTCAATGAATACATATCTGTTATGTAGCTTTTATAACCAGATGAAGTTCAGGCAAATTTGTTTCTTTGCTTGGATTAATAAGCTTCGAAAGTTTGTGCCTAGATAGGATTTCGTCGTTCAGCTTAATACAATATTATCAACTCTTTAAACGTCACCATCCACTCAAATCTAAACTTTAGTGTACCAATAACAGACCATTGTGTATAAGCACATTATAACCTGAAGATAATTCAGTCAAAATTATGCAGACATTTCGAACATATCACGATGTTATTTGTAAATATAAAGTTAGTTTCCCATTCATCAAGCTGTCCAGACTTTCAGGAGAGTCGGCAGTACATGGGTAAACTTGTTACATACGGATGTAATTGCACTGTGATGATCGTTCACCCAGAAACCACCTTATTATAAACAATAATAATATACAAACGTATGTATTTCATTCAAAATGTTATCGCATCATTCAAGTACATAACTTAATTTACACAAACAGAACTATAATAATAGAAAGAAACAAATGCGAAAGCCATACCGAGCCCCCATCGACTTTTTGTGTAAAAATTAGAACGGCAATAACTTGTGTTCGACGTGTGATAGAGATGTTTAAGCTACGTTGTCATGCAAGACTATCATGTTATATCTCCTCCTGTGTGTCAAAATCAATTTCATTTTCCATTTTATTGATAAAATGGATATACGTATTGTGTTTTTGTATGTTTTCAAAATATTTATCAAAACACCAGGGGCACTGCTATAACGCAACATATTAAAACCAGTCTCAACCGAAAAGCAATGCATAAGTTCGGATCAGGTAGTTTATCTAAATACACAAGGTCGACGGACCTTGACCTAAATTTATGAAGCTAGAAGCAGCTTGTATTTGTGCAGGTTCCGCTTAATAAAGATATTTTACGTGTATTTCACTGTAAAGTGGGATCTTGTTTAATTTATGTCGGTTTGTAAAGGTTTTCGAATTAAGTGAGGTTTCGGTTTAGACAGGAAAATGATCATTGTATCTTGTATGTTTGTTTACTGCTACACCCTTGAAATTCCATGATGAACTATTCCAACAATTGAATTGGAAGAGTTCAAATGTGTCTCTAGGGGTGAATGAGTTAAGAAATTCACTTGTCTCATTGTCTAGCTTGATATCTAAATATAATAAAATATGTTAGAGGATATTATGGATTTTTGTAATCAGTCCCCTACCCGTTGCTCCCTGTCGCATCAAATATATCTACAAGATTGCCATATAAGTATCAGCTGTTACGAATACACGTCACACAGTAAGATTAAGATGCTATATCTCATACTGAGCAAAGTACTAACCAAACAAATCTGCCTCACAGGAATGTTCGACCACAATGAAGATTGATAACCGTATTTGATACCGGAAGCATATTAAAGTTGATCGGAAGTCAGTCAGACGGAATGTGTAAGATGTGATTCAGGTACAAGTTATTTACATTGATGTTTGTTTGTTTTCTGACCTGTCCTGCTTACCCCGGGCATGTCAGATATACGGTAAAATGCACAGGGACCTGGCATAAAGATTCAATGGCTGTAGAAGCATACGTTTGTAGTCTACCATTATGCAATGTAACTAGCCCCTGTGGCACCACATCGATGAAGACAATCACTATGAAAAATATAGACAATAACGTTAAACAATTTGTCCACAGGGACTTGGCGCGATCCGTTTTCTTAATGTTATTTTATGATCACCGCGGTCGATTTTAACACGAGTTTTCCCCTTTTTTGTATATTCAAATTGTATAGATTTAGTGCAAATTCCCGAGTTCCAGTTCCATTCTATTCAAACAGCATACTTACTTCGTATTTTTATGCTGTTATATATCAGTGACCTGTGCCTCTGTTACTTTCTTTCCAAAGCAGGCGTTTGATAGTTTCTATGATGCGTTCGTTTTAAACTCCTGTGTTGACTCTTTGATTTGAACTCGGTCCCAACCCAGTATTTTGTATTATGTTAACTCTTTGAAATTACAAACTTGATCATAGATATAAAAAATTCACTTTCATGATAATATATTTTGTCTTTGATAATATCTCCAGAATTTGACCTGTTGCCGTGCATTTTTTTGCAAAATTGTTTTACATGTAGCCGATCTCAGATGTTCTACACGCTAGCGAAACTCTACTGATGGCAGACATAGATTATTTGAAATGTTAACACACATGAAACTTAACCCGCTATCAAAAAACTTTAAAACTCTTTGTTAATTTAGAAGTTGTCCCTGTTAAGAATTTTGATAATGAGACTGAAAGTAAATTTCCGCTTTCGAGTTGATACGAAACATTTTATATAAATGTTGTAGATAGCTAGCGAATGTTTCTCGTTTTAATTACATTTAAATGCATTGTTCTTTGTAAATTAAAGGAGTCCTGTAGATATTTCCTCCAGCTCCACCCAGTGCAGCTGTTGAAACAGTAAGGATTTACCCCCTTACTCAGATAACGTCGTATTGTTAAGATATATTACACTTCTTGTGATTATTTTTCAAATGTGTAACCGTTTTCTGACATGAATGAGTTCATCACATTTTGACCCGTAGAGCGAGATTTTATCTGACGAGTGTTTTTAAATGAGTGTATCGCCTTCGGCTCGTGTCCGAGATATGTGTCAGTTTTAACTACAATTTTATCGCAATAGTTTAAAAAACGTAATGTACAGTCACTGCTGGACGTGTGGAAAACATGGACTGGGTTTATTATCCTATCCTGTTTATCACTTCGAATAGAAAAAGTCGTGTATATATTTCAACATAACTGATGAGTACATTGCCCCGTCAATCATAAGATAATGTCAAAAAGCTACCCCATAGGTCCATTAGTCCAATCTATTGCGCTGGTTTATGGGCTCATGAGTTTACTTGATACATTTCATGGGTTCATGAACTCATTTTATGGATTCATACATTATCAATTCATTTCATTTGATCATAGGTTTATAATTTCACTCAGTGAGTTCACAGATTTTCTCAACACGTTACACAAGTTCTTGAATAAATAAACACGGGATTAATGGATAAGTGTATGAATTCATTCATCTTAGTTTACTTCATGACGTCATCAATTTTATCGCTTTTGCCGCGAGTATCGAACTGTATAACATTTCCGTGTTCAAAATGTGTTGTAATTGTCAGTGTGTCAACAACACGGTTAATATGACGTTTTTAACTTAAGGCAATACGTTGCGCTGCTATATATGCATCTCCTTTCGAAAAAGAGTTCGTATAAATGTCTATATGTAGTGTCACAATACATGTACATGATCTGAAGATAATCTTCTCATAAATCATGCATACGTATATACATAATATATATTCGTATGTGTGTTCTTTTATAGCTTTGCGGTATATTTGTCTGTACATCTCCGACATATTAAATGATGAGGTCAGAGTGACTAGCGATATATCATATACATGTACCAATGTTTGAAGCACTTTCTCATGATTAGACGCAACAATGGACGGTTTATCATTACTTGATTAATTATACAAAATTCAAAGCATTTGTCTTATTAGCATTATTTTAAATTGATTAGAATAACTGGTAATGCTAATTAAGTATTGAAGTGTTTAACATTTCCGTGTGTACAGAACTGTCATTGTAACTATGAGATAGGTTTAATAAGATTTCATTGACTTAAGGCTGTATGCTTCGTTACTATAATTTATGTATCTCCTTTCTAAAAGAGTTCAAATAGATATCGATAAAGTATTTTTTATCATTAAGGACTTTCTAAAACTTATTTGTTGTATACTAAAAAGACACACAAGAATGAATACACTAAAACTCGGATTTTTTCAAATCATTCAAGGGAAAAGTTTGTAAAGGCGATAACTATATAAAATTACTGTGCATAGTAGGATACATCCTAAACGCGACACATTTAGCCTATTTAATTTCAGGAGAAGATGCGTTTTAACAGTTTTTATCTGATAATCATCATTTCATTTTAAGGGGATTTCTGTTTTAAAAGCTAAACAGTAGTTTTACGAGGGGAGGTAACTCTGTTGTGTGAACTGTATCAAATCCTTAAATGTATTTAATAATTTGAAATTTTATAATAACTTTTATCTTAAATGTGTATGAACCACTGACCTAGGGAAGCTTTATATATGTACACATTGGCCTAGGTATTGGAGTCAAAAGATACTCGGGCTGTCGTTTTCTCTGTTCACCCACACGAATAACGTCACCTGCACGATAGAGTCACTGAATATGTTGACCTTTGCTATCGGATCAACAGTTTCATTCGGTCGCGAAACACATTTACATTATATTTATGACAATGTTATTACACTTTCAAAGGTTGAGATATGATAATGGCAAAGATTCACGTTTCATAATTATGACAGGTCATCATAACATATTTCACACATAGTTAGATGATTATCTTTCTGAAACGTCGTCTTAAAGAAATTCGAAAAGATATCTATCATTTTTATGACGGCTTCAATTGCTGAATATATAAGAAATAAATGTGTCAGATACATACCATCCTTTTTTAAAAGTAGGACAAGAAATTCTTACATTTTTTATTTGATTATAATCTACGATTGTTCAAGGGAAGGGAAAATTGAGGTATATCCATGAGTTTGAGTAGGAACAGGTTTAATACCGGAACGATATCTATGTATTATAACAGGCGATTACTTATACCGTTGACGATCTTTCTTTGTCCCGTAAATTACACATGTAAGTCCTTTTGATGCGGGAGACGTTTATAAATGACGTGTCGGACGCGACATGCTCATGTCTGCGGAACCGAGGTGTGCTTAGCCCAGTTAGCTTCTACACATATCTACAAACAAATCTTTGCAAAATCGACTTAAAAATAAAATAAAAAATCAAGAGAACATATGATTTCCGCTGATACTTTGTATAATAAGAAATTAATAGGCTACACGATAAGTATGTAATCAATCAAACTTTGAAAAGTTGTCTGAACTTGAGTACGGACATATATCTGAAGAAGATACCGGAATTTCAACATTTGTTTATTTAAAATTTTACATTTCCTCATTAAGCTTACATATCTCTGAGTAAGTACCAGCGTGACCTAGAAATTGTCAGGTGTAAACATACAGGTTAGATATCTAGGTCAGGCTACCGTGTGGTCCAGAAAAACGTTTAGGCGTCAGATCAGGTAAGAATAGAGCTTACAGTCATATTTAAATGTAATTAAAACTGAAAAAATAATTCAAAAATGTATATTACTTGCTACGTTCTCTTGTGTTATGGTAGCATATTAATTGTTAAGGGCATACGCTAACTATCAATAACTTCTTTTCAGAAGAGTTCACCTTACGAGGGCGAGTTATCATGTTGGCCCACTAGGTCACCGGTATTAGTAGAATGAATATTCTGTGATAAGTTTTAAAATTGATTCCCACGAGTGCTGTGATGTGTATAAGTCCATGACTGTAGTAGAACTTCACTTTTGTGTAAACATTTGACAGGCAAACATATAAGTCGTTACTAGTGCGGCAGACACACATGTACCGTATGGTCTGACATGTCACACATCAAAACTAGTGAAGACAACGGCGTAAGGAATGGTTACGTTAAAGATATACTTAATAATGTTTACTATGTTTGACTACACACAGGGGGCCGAGAATTCGGACATAGAGTATGTCCTGACGTGGAAGGATTACTATTAGTCGTTTTAGGGGTTTAGTTTATGACAGCATCCTACAAAATTCTCCCCCTTTTGACGGGTTACAGAGTCTCTATCTAACCTCTCTAAAACGCCTTATTATATTCCTTATTCATCAGGAGAGGTCACACAAGCGCATTGTGTCTTGATTCCCAGACCCCTGTGCGACCATTTTGTCAGGCCCCTGTGTTGCAATACATGGAAACTGAAACATCTCAGTTGATACAAATTAAACGTGCGTCGTTTTATGTTACAGCATGTCTCACAGACGAATACCAGTGTTCGGACGGTACCTGTATACCTCATATGTTCCTTTGTGACGGACGGAAGGACTGCCTAGACGGACGAGACGAAGGTCGCTGTGTCGGTACGTACATGTCACCTGCTTATTGAAAAAGTAACAATTAGGTAATTAGGTTTGGGACAGTCTCATGAAAATGTTTTACATTTCAGCTTTGCAGTAACCAAATACGACACAGCTGTCTTAGCATATGATAGTACATTGTACATGATGTTTGGTTCAATATTTAAAAGGAATTTGATAAAGACAGCGACGTTAGTTTTTCAAAAAGGCGCAGAGTAATCTATTTTCGGTATACTTATAAGGATTAAATATCCATTATCATTATTATAGCATCTACACGTAAAAGGCTAAACGCCCATTTAAATGTTAAAGCTAACAAAGCTTTTCACAGGTGATATTGGATGTTAAGAACCGCAAGCGACTGAACATTGAAAATGTCATTGATGGTTCTTAATATGCGATATGTAAGCTTAAATGACGATGTTAAGAACAACAATCGACTAGACATAAGGAGATGCTTTGGTGTAGAAAATACGATATTTGAAAGTTCGTTGGTGGTTCTTAACATGCGATTGTCAGCTTTAATGACCAAGGTTTAATACTATAATCTGTTGTGAAAGGGCATGAGTAAGACTTTAATATTGATTTCTAGTGCTCACGCGTCAGCGCACGGCTTATTTGATGAGTAAGCTGCACGGTGCACACACGATATCGGTTACACGTGTCGCCCGAGTTGTGACTGTTCACTAGAAAGCTTTATTGTACACACACGGTAGTAGTCCACATCGGCAGCAGTTTGTGGGATATTCGATAGAAACCTGGATATAGTTTGATTTTGCATTAAACATTTCATGTGAAGAGGTACATAAAACATATATATATATTTAGTGCAGACACTTAAGGTAGGAACTGATTTAGCTAATCATTCTGTATTTGTATTTTTTTTTAAATCAGAAATGTTGATTTTACTTTAAATTGTACCATAATTTATTGTTAATTTCTTTGATCGTTTAGTTTAATATTGCTTTACTTACATGCCCTATGATTTATATTCCAGTCGAGACCATAGACACCAGCGCTATATCAATGTCCCTTACCCTCGGAATCATCGCTGGATGCATCTTCCTCCTCAGTATCATCGGTCTCGTCGTCTTGTTTTTTATTTGGCAACGAAATAGGCGACGCAATATTTCGAACTCTGGTAAGTAGCAAAACGATATGTTAAAACTCATTGGTCTACTGAGAATTGTTCAGGCCTCGACTTGGCCTGCTGAAAATTAGTGATAAGAATTTGTCAGTAATCGCCTTGACCTACTAAGAAACATTAAGAACTAATGGAGTTTGTTTGGACTCGCCTTGACCTGCTAGATGTTTGTAAGGGCTCAGCTTGGTCTACTAGGAGTTTTGTTTGGACTCCCATTGGTCTGATGAAGGCTGCTAAGAGTTTTGATTGGACTCCCCTTGGTCTGATGAAGGCTGCTAGGAGTTTGGTTGGACTCCCATTGGTCTGATGAAGGCTGATAGGAGTTTTGTTTGGGCTCCCATTGGTCTGATGAAGGCTGCTAGGCGTTTAGTTTGGGCTCCCATTGGTCTGATGAAGGCTGCTAGGCGTTTTGTTTGGGCTCCCATTGGTCTTATGAAGGCTGCTAGGAGTTTTGTTTGGGCTCCCATTGGTCTGTTGAAGGCTGCTAGGAGTTTTGTTTGGACTCCCATTGGTCTGATGAAGGCTGCTAGGGGTTTTGTTTGGCCTCCCATTGGTCTGATGAAGGCTGCTAGGAGTTTTGTGTGGGCTCCCATTGGTCTGATGAAGGCTGCTAGGAGTTTTGTTTAGACTCCCATTGGTCTGATGAAGGCTGCTAGGAGTCCCCCTTGGACTCCCATTGGTCTGATGAAGGCTGCTATGAGTTTTGTTTGGACTCCCATTGGTCTGATGAAGGCTGCTATGAGTTTTGTTTGAATTCCCATTGGTCTGATGAAGGCTGCTAGGAGTTTTGCTTGGGCTCCCCTTGGTCTGATGAAGGCTGCTAGGAGTTTTGTTTAGACTCTCATTGGTCTGATGAAGGCTGATAGGAGTTTTGTTTGGGCTCCCATTGGTCTGATGAAGGCTGCTAGGCGTTTAGTTTGGGCTCCCATTGGTCTGATGAAGGCTGCTAGGGGTTTTGTTTGGCCTCCCATTGGTCTGATGAAGGCTGCTAGGAGTTTTGTGTGGGCTCCCATTGGTCTGATGAAGGCTGCTAGGAGTTTTGTTTGGACTCCCATTGGTCTGATGAAGGCTGCTAGGAGTTTTGTTTAGACTCCCATTGGTCTGATGACGGCTTCTAGGAGTTTTGTTTAGACTCCCATTGGTCTGATGAAGGCTGTTAGAAGTTAGTCAGAACTCACCTTGGCTTGCTGAAAGTATTAAAGAACTCATTTTGGCCCGCTAGGAATCGCCTTGGCCTGTTAGAAGTTTTTAGGACTCGTTTTGAAAAGCTGCTAGACGTTTGCTTAACTATATCCTCTGTGAAAAAGGGATGTTTTCTTTCTTTTTAACTTAAATTGAATGCTGGTAATACATAATACAATGTATAACGAGTCCATATCTAGCATAACACTCGGTCATTAAGATTTCACCCAAATATTTGTTTATTCGTATATAATTATGATTAACCTGTTATTTTCTATTATTTAAAATAATTTCAAACAAATCCTCGAGATTACGTTAAAAGCACGACAACGCAAACAAGTGTAGACGAATAACCTGGAGTTGTCGTACATTCATATGTAAACGTTAGCATAAGGAACGAGAACTCTGGTAGAGACTGTATAATATATGATCTTTAGAAAGTTATACTTTTGCTTCATGAAACGTTCGAAAAATGCATTGAAATACAGTAATGTAGGCGAAAATACATTGACTGAAATTAAAGGAGATTACTTTTATTCAATTCTGTTTTTACAGGTAATGAGCCATTGAAACCAGAATCCAACTATACAGATGTGACGTCACACCACATGTGTCTTCACCATGACAACCACCCTTTAATGCCAACTAAGGACAGTGTACATCCTCTGATTACTCAGGAGGAGCAAATGGTTGTAAAAGGGGAAAAAGAAAAAACTTATTCGAAAACCGAAAACGGAAATCTAACGTCGATCATGCGTCGGAGCATGCTTCTGTACCAACCTTTCGAGCAGCAGAGTAGCTATAATATGTTTTCTTCACTGGATATAGACTTTGGGGAGGAGCTTCTGTGTACATCGACCCCTAAACAGGGGAAAAGGGGACAACTTCGACCAATCATAACGCTCGACACATCGCCAATAAAGGACACGTCAAAAGGGGACTTGTCCAAGGCACTTAATCTCTCCATGTTCTCTTCTATAACGTGATTTGTGGTCCCTCACTCAAATGTGTCCGTCTCACCCGGACCACGGTATGTCTCCTATCCGTTACGTGATGTGACTTTGGTGTGCATGCAGTCTATCATTCGCTAATGATGTCACAGACGACGCTACCAATGATCTTACAGTGCCGTAAGATCTATTATGAACCAGGTTAATTCTTGCTACTAATTCCTCTTTGTTCAACTTTGTTTAAAACGCATTGCCAAGCAAGGTGTCCATATGCAACCTAGTCATAAAAAGCATTTACAAACCGCCCAATGTGATCAGATCGAGCATGTGTGTTCCTATTTGAAGTTCAACTTCCAAAGGTCTCCAATATTTTCGAAAAGAATTTCGTATGACTGACATTCAGCATTAGTTGTTTGTCTGCCAAATTGACCACTAACTATGATATGGAAGTGCACCAATCGGAAGACACCTTGAGTTCCATTGGCATTCTTTAAGATCGAAATACACTCCGAGTGGATAGTCTGACGGTACCAATAGATGTAAGTTTATTGGTGAACACACGCAGTCAAAGAGTGGTTTGTGGGGCGCTTAATGTGGAAAATCAAAGGATGTATAACAAATACAAGTACATATTAAAGATGTGCAAGACTTGAGACAATATTGTGCCAGACTATTGTGCTTAAATCTGTGCATGGAAAGGCCGACGAGTACAAAGTTATGTTGAAGACATGGAAGCCAGCCTGTGTGTTATACGATATTTCCTTGTCACAAGTGTAATAGTCTCTGTGACGTTGTTGATACATAGACACTGGAAACAGAGTTATTTCGCGAGGTTTTACATTTAAGCGGTTTATTTGCGAGGAGTGTTGATTACAAGCTCGTTATTTTTTAACCTTAGTACATTTGTAATAATTGGTGAATAACTTTATTATATATCTGTCGCAAATTCACATATTCAGGAGTTGTTTTTGCAAGAATCTATAAATGCTCGCTAAAATGATCCGATTTGCAGTATTATTTTCTTCTATGGCGATGTCATCAATATGTAATTACGTGTTACTAGTAACAAGCAGGAGGTAGATAATCACATTTTCTTTATTTTTGCCGTTTTAGACACAGAAAGTATTTCTTTATAAAAAACGCTACCAAATTTGAAAACCCCTCGGGTGGAATTTCCCTATCCTACACCCCTGAGCATGAAAGAGTCTTATAATCTTTTGTGGACCACATATCGAAGAAAAAATACTTTAATGAGACGACAGATGAAAATTTATCGTTACGGCCCTGGATCAGCAGATTGTAGTATTTGTACGATACTGGTGAAGCAGAAACATCGATTATGTCAGCTTATTAAACATGAATATTACGTATGAAACGTTCACAGAGACTACAATTGTCACTATAGGATGTCATACAATATGGTCTAGGATGATAAGATTGAGTATAATATGTAGTGAAGGTGTTACCGCTAGTGGTGACACCTGGTGTACGTTGTTACTGCGAGTGCTGCCACCTGACGGACACTGTTATAAATGTAATTGTAACATGATCATATACAGCTGGATACTGTACAATACTCACTTAACGGCAACTGGTATTGCCAAGTTATATTTCAATTTTAGATATAAAATCAATTAAATTATTTTACATTGAACGATTTTCTCTTTCTCTTCTTTTTTTTTTTTATCTGCTTTCAATTTATTTGAGAAATAGAACAGGTCATGATAAAAAAAACAATTTCTGAAACAAAAGGTCGGACTTAAGTTTTTCTGAAAGTAACTCTATGGCATAAATTCACTGTTGCCGAAGGAAAAATCAGACGGGTGACCCTGTTTCTTAATTCAATACGATTTTTCCAGATTTCAAATGAACTTTAAAAACTAAACATTTTCGTTGCAGTAAAAATTTTAGCCTACCATTTGATTATGGTGGGCTATTCAAATCACCCTTTGTCCGTGATCCGTCCTTAAACAATTTTTGTTAGCGCCATTTCTCAGAAAGTGCTGGAGGGATCTTTCTCAAATTTCACAAGGCTGTTGTCCATGGTACATACTTAAAAGTATATCAGATCAAAATACCAAGAAAGCCGATAGGCGGTCATCCTGATATTTGCCGAGTTAAAGTTTGTTGGCGCTATATTTCAGAAAGTACTGGAGGGGTCTTTACAAATTTTACATGTGGTCCCTGTATATGTAAAATCGCTTTTGGTGACTTATCGGAACAACAGGATGCTCACCTGACCAGACGGTTATCTTGAATGTTGACTGTTCAATTTTGATATCGCAATTTCTCAAGTCGCACTTGACATAAATAATGTATCCTTATCAAAATTCATTTGTTGATTTGTATATGTCCTAAGTTGAGCATCATGGAGACACGGTCTTGAATGACCTTAGCTGATAGGACATGACATGATATATAACCAAACGAACTGTTTCATTTTGAGGCTGGTGAGGGGAAAAAATAAAACAAGGCAGCCATCTTGGATTTCGACCGTTTCAGTTTGTTATCACTTCCCCCCCCCCTCC
>NW_018408902.1:1187383-1237569 GCF_002113885.1 Mizuhopecten yessoensis | reverse complement strand
ACCCCCACCAAGAAGTTCTTGACAGATCTTTCTCAAATTTCACATTTCGGTTTTATAATAATAATAATAATAATAGACTTTATTTAAATTCGATAACACATTGAGTCAATGACTCGTCTCACATGTGGTCGACATAAAATGTTTTCCATGTTACACATTAAGTATTATGCTAGTGAAAAGGTTAAAACAGCAACCGTACTTTGAAAGAACAATGTCAGACACCGCAGTATGAAGCTTTGATAAAAAAAAATACCACAAGGTACATTTACTGATTACAGGACTCAACCGAACAACCGAACAAATAAAGGTTAGAAGAGAATTGACCAATCTTACAAAGAACATATGAAGATATTACGAAGGTGGGCGCCAAATTCCCTCTTGAGACTCTCTGAGTTTTTTTCGAATGCGATTCTTGAAAAAATATTAACATCATTGTAAATATCAACCGATTTTTTAAAAATATTTGTAAGCAAATGTTACTCGAACAGGTTCCGTACCGAGTCTGTTGATGGAAGTATAACAGCAGATAACAATTACAGGAAACTCCGTACATAAAGGTCTTTGAGAATACGGATCCATAATAGTTTTACTGTTTGTTTGACTGAACAATGTAGAAGGTGTCCACAGATGGTGGAACCCATAAAAATGGCCCCTTACGACGGTTCATATTGGATATATCGGTATTCAGTACTAAATCACCAATACCCGATATGTTTATAAATTATGTAACCGTGGGATGCATCATTTAAATAAGATGGAAGTGAGGAAACCTATATTGGTTGATGGAGAAAAGTATGTCTTGCTCATAAATTTAAATGTTTCGGAATACTTCTGTTGTCACTATGGTCAAATTGTCATTTTTAAAAGCTTCCCATGAAATGTCTGTTCACGTGGAAGTCCCATTAAAATGGTCGATGGTGGTCGGTTGGTGCAGGGGTAGCGCACTTGCCTTTAACCAAGGCGGCCGGGGTTCGATTCTCTGATCGGACGTGAAAAGTTATGCGGTCACCTGCCCGACCACGTGGGTTTTCTCCGGGTACTCCGGTTTCCTACCACAAATAGGTCCTCTGCACGCTAACATCCGGGCCAAAAAGAGTGATTAATTTTAGTTGAAAAAACTTTCATAATTGTTGTAAAATAGATAAAGTCTATATATATTAAAAGGATACATGATAAACTTTATATAAAAAGGAAATAATTGATGAAATGCTGCAATTAATAAGCAGAAGCAATCAATCTTGTAAATTAGATTTGACGTACCAAATTTATTATGTCAGCTCAATATACTTGTAAATTATGATTGATGTACCAACTTTATTCTGTCTGCTCAATATGCTAGTATAAAAATATAGGCGAATCAATTGTTTCACGACTTTACACAAGAACTGTTTATGTATATACATGTAAAACATGACAAAATTCTGTGTAAGTATTCTTTTTTATAAATTAAAATGATATTATGGGATTTCTCCAGAACCAGGTGTATGTACGATGGATATGTTCCTAGTAAAGCAGAGTGTGTCATCAGTTTTAATACTAAACTATATAACTTTCTGATATAATTCTTTTTGCACAAAACATTTACAAATGACTTATTCAAATAACATCAAGAGGCCAATGGGGCCTGTTTACCAGATCATGCATGCAATATACATGAAAAAATAAATTGTGCTATTTATCATTTTCTGTAGAGTATGTTGGAAAATTAGTATAAATTCAGACCAATTTTTATAATTGTCTGACCTTCACCATAGCAAGCTTGAGGTCAAATATCACTATGTCGACTCATGATCTTGGTGTTTAGAATTTTTAATATTTTTTTTAATTTGATGGTGACACAACCGAGAGAAATATTTGATTTAAGGGACCAATCACTAAACTTTCCGTTTATTTAATTTAAAGTTATCTCAATGTCGAGTTGATGTTATGTTATCCAATATCTCACTGTGATTCATTAATATAAATATATCAATTGAAATCATTTTACGGATGAAATACCAAGACCATATAAATATTGTTTGTGAGAAAATCCATGGTGTCTCTTGTTATATCAAGATGTCAAATTATTTCAATTTCCTTGAGATTTGAAAACAAGAGGCCCAGAGGGCATGTATCGCTTACCTGGATATTTGTGCAATCATTGTAAAATATTCCCAATAAAAGTACTTTTGCAAATATTTCCATATATTGAGTCTCCTTGGCTTAAGAATGTTCCAGACTAAATGAAACTTTATACTACTCTATCCCAGCATGCTTCTGGTCAAATATCATCACCCAGGGCCTACTGGTATTGCGGAAGAAGTTATTTAAAGGTTTTTACATATCTAACCCCTGTGACCGTGAAACTAGTTAAGGCGTCTGACATTCTGCTACTGTACCACTAGCACTGCACTACGTGGAGCAGTCGCCAGGTACTGGCCGTCGGTCGGTGGTTTTTCTCCGGGAACTCTGGCTTTCCTCCACCACCAAAACATTTCACGTCCTTAAATGACCATAGCTGTTAATAGGACGTAAAACACGAACAAACAAACCGTGAAAGTACAGGTCAAGGTCAATCATTTGAGGAAACTTTATATCACTCCCTCCCAGCTACCTAACTGGCCAAATAGCATGGCTCTTGGCCCACAGTTCTTAAGAAGTCGTACCATAAGCTCAACTGACACTTCGTGCCAGGTTAGCTAAAAACAATAGAACACATGATATCATAGTGTATAATCAATTGTATTGCACTTTACATGGAATGGAAATAATATGAAACACGTTCGTTTCTATCCTAATACATAAATATTGAAAATCGTTATTGTGCACCACATATGTTGAAAGCATTCTTACCCCATAACTAAGAAAATCTGTTCCTTATATGGCTTAAGGTTGTTTGCTACCTGACATTAACATGTGTCAATTCAAAAAGAGTTCCTGGCTAAAACAGGTACCAAATTATTCTGTCTTTGCAAATTGCAGAGTTATCTTCTCTTGTGAGCAGGTATTGATTGTTACTTCATTCATTGGTTTGTATGAGAAAATTTGGTCGGTTTCTCAAAAATTGATGACGTTACTCTCACAAACCAATGACGAAATAATCAATACCTACTCACAAGTGCAGATAACTCTGCAATACGAAAAGACGGAATACCAATTAACATCACCTCACGGTCACCCTTGGCACCTTTATTCCAAAAGAGTTCCGCAATAAGAACATAAATAGTCAAATATTTTTTCTGAATTTTATTTTTGATCTGGTTTATCCATCTATGACCAATTTGAAAGGAACACCAACACAAATTCATTGATAACACTCTAAAATGCCAATTAAGGGAGATAATTCTTACACAAATTGCTGGTATAAGGTATATTTAAAGGAAGCATAGAACTTTTACTCACCTAGAATAGAGACATGATTATATAAATTATCTAAATTCACATATCGTCTTTGTGAACTTATTTGTGTGGACAATAATTCACATTTCACTGAACATTCATGATAGTTTAATATTATATTCATGTCTGAATTTGCAATTGAAGCTGAAATATAAATTTAAGTGAAAATGAAAATCACCAACTCATAATGTAAGAAATCTACAGTTTACAAAATGAAAAAATAATACCAATTCATCCTCTTAGAAAGTTACACATTACACACTTACTTGTGTTCCACAGACTAATAAATATTTAGTTTTCAGGGCCATAAGATCTTGATCATTACATTCAGGGCCCTGGTAATTTTGTGCCAAAAATTGGAAAAAATAATGTCTTGCTCAAAACCATGGGAGGAATATGTTGATGGTGGAGTGATAAAAAGGCAGATCGCTCTATAGAAAAAGAGGTGAGATCTCATCCCTACCTGCATTATAAAAGGATTACCATGTACACACCTTCAAGCTAGATACACTGTGGTTTCAATATAGAGGCAGATAATAGAATGAAGAGGTTCCATTTCAGGGAACATACAGGAATTTGAGAGAGCAGTGGGACATTTTAAGCAATTTTTAGTCAATAACAAAATTAAGAGGGGCTATTATATGTAAAATTTAAAGAAAATTGGAACATGGAGGGGTTCAATTTCAGTTTTGAGGGGCCAATGGCCCCATGAACCCCTCCAGGATTATCCCTGCCATTTAACACAAATTTACATGCCACATGTGTTGGTAACAAGCTGAAGGTGTGATCTTTTTTGTAGAACATTAGAAGTCATAAGGACAATTCCATTATTTATCACATGTAATTAAGCAGCAATTTAATTAGGATATGTAGTGTGTGGGAGGATTCAACTAACTGTTATCAATTTAATTAAATTTGTAAATTGATGGAGTCAGAAAAATTAATATCATACTCAAATCTGACTTTGAATTAGCAGAAACTCACCTTAAGTACCAATATTTAGTGAACTAGATGGCCTTCTATACATTGTGTATACACATTTCCATGATAAATAAATTCTTGAGGGAACACGCTTTGATCTACAAGAGTTGCTTTAGGGTATAGGAGACTTTCTTTTTATTCTTATAGAACTTCTGTCTATATATGAAGGTTTAAATAACAGGTGTGAAAACTAAGTCTACAAGTTACATGTATCTCTCTCATACAATACTGAATAATAAGCGCTTCATGAATACTAAAGCAACCAACTTTAAATCCATTTAAGGAAATTGCAGCAAGAACAGTCACTTGATCATGATGTACATTTACATACTGAATTTATTACCAATGATGTATTAAATCATTGATAAAGATTAGAAATCTTGGTCATTCAAAGTCTTGGAAATAATAACACAAGTTTCAAACATTTCACTGACTAGGATCAAGCATTGCTAGAATTTCTATCACACAGTAAACTGTCACTGTAGAAGCACATCAACTGAACTTTCATCTGAGATTTGAATTTGTTCAAGAATTCTTCGACAATTCTGAAAAAGAAAAGAGAAAAAGTCCATACAACGTTTGAGTAGGAAATGGTTAAAACATTAATTTTGGGAAATTTGATACATTTTATTACAAATGTGATAATGAATAATGAATTTATGGAACCAAAACTGCTTGGATGATTTAGGTGTGTCCAAAAATAATCATAGACATTAAAAGGCTGGACATGGATAAAACATGTTTCTATTTTTGAAATACATTTTATGAAACTCGCACTATTTTATAAAACAAGTATTATATAGAATACACCTCACCTCTTGTCATCTTGTTTGATAGCAGGCAGGGCATCAAGGGCTTCCTGGAAACACTCACTATAAAACAAAATTAGCATGTTTAACATTTATCCTGAAAAGAGAAAGCAATACTAAAGGCAATATTCTACCAGATGAATCACAAAGAGTTCCAATTAAAATCAGAATACCATGCAACATAACTATGAACTAAAATCTGAACTTGGATAATCAACTGTTTTTACTTTTGAAATTTACACAGGGTTGCATGTGTGTGATCACACTTTGCTAATTGCTCTTGTTATCATTCGCTAGGTACTTTTAATGATGAAATAATCTTACTTTTCCAAGGGGGAACTAATCCTTATATATAATTATGATTAATTCTAGGTACAAAGTAGCATACCATATGTTGTAAAATCAAATATTCGAACCCACTTGTTAAAAAAACAGTTACATCAGCAAACAATTTAGGTAAATCTGTTACTTGCAATATTTAAAAAAACCAATAATAAAATTGTCCAAAGTCGTTAACCGATAGAGACCAGAACGTACCTGGCATGAGGTGTTTGGTACAGCTGTACGGTCTGCTGTAGAGCTAGCACTTCCAGTCTGGCCTGAGGAAACATAAACATTGTTAAGTCACACTCATCACCCTGGTACAAAATACTAGCCACTTCCTACCCACTCGGCCAGGGAGAATTTCTCATTAGCTCATTTGGTAGAGCATAAGATAAGTAAACCAGAGGCACACAGTTGTGACTTGGTAAGGGAGAATTTCTCTTTAGCTAACCAGATATACTGGGTTGGACTCCTAGAGGAGACATTAAAAAAATAAAGACTTCTTGTACATATATTTCTACAATTTTATAATCATATTTTTTTTTCAAAAAATAGTGATGATTTCTTAAAGGTATCTCTCCAACTTTTCTTTATTTCATTTTATAGAACACATATTGATATCAAATAATTTGGGACAGACAAGCCATAATTCTATCACATGCTGCCCAGAATTAGACATATCAATACACTGCTAATTATGTAAAATCCACACAATCCATCCTTATGCCAGAAGTCACCATTCATACAAGAACACTGAGGTTTAAACAATATCAAATACTCCAGTTATCATGGCTGACCAAGGTTGTTAGGTCATAAAATTAATGTTCTTGGCTAATATTTAACTATAGGGGAATTTTTACAGACGATTTTTGTCACCATATGGAGGGCGGGAGAGTAAATACTTTAAGTCAATAGTTTCACTTTCATTCTGGTAAAGTGGAAGCCAATTTTCCCAAAATCTACAAATTGTCCTTATTTTCTGTTGCTTTTCTGAGGTACTTAACAAAGGTGATGACAAAGACAGGTGTGAGTGATCTGGTGAAGCATACCTGGAGTACTCCATTCGGCGAGAATTCTGTGATACATTCCACAAGTCTTGACATCTCCTCAGCGACAGCCTCGATCACGTTTTTAGTTACTCTGGTCACAAAGGCCGGGGAAACGGCAAACACCTGTAACATACAAGTTTCACTGTACAGCTGTAGTAGTTATATATATTTACCTGCTAGAAATCTGACAGTATGAAGGAATGGCTTGACTTTCCCAGATAAAAGAATCACTAGTTGGTACTTTTATAAAAGTCAAGCTAAAAAATGAGTCTCTTAGTGATTTGAGAAATAAAAACCTTATAAATAAGTTTGAGATGCATTTGGGTAATTACACCCCAAACATAGTCCCTACACAGTACACAACGTAACAGGTATTCTGGTTACCTTCATACCTTGTTTATCTCAATGAATTCTTGGCCAATTCTTTTTCATGGTTCCAGCGACTTAAACATATTACAAAGAATGTTTTCTTTAACATTTAGTTTTAGTAAAATGATTTTTACTTAGTATATTTTCGCATTATGTACCACCTTTTCTTCAAACTCATTTCAAACTCATTTTCTAAATAAATTTAAACAAATAACAAATAAAAGTAAATAGCATGGTGTTGGCTAGAACAGAAACAAAGAACAAAGTTGATTTAGTAAATAAAAGTCGTACCTCAGCATGAACTTCTATCATTTGCATTATGACCTCTTTCAGATAATTTCGCACTCCTAAAAAAAAGAATGAAAAGGAAACATTACATTATTTTGATATCCCTGATAAGTAAAGTGTTAGTCACTCTGAAAGGTTTTAGTATGCATCACTCTGTTACCTCTTAATATCTATACATACCTTGATAAATATGCAATAATGGCTTTATTTTCTGGTCAAACGTTCATTTCTTTTCTATAAGTGAGATGTTAGGTGTAATAGGGTCTTTTAACAGGTGATATACTGTACTGATAAAATCAAACACTACATATTTCCAGGCGAGAGAATACATCAGTGACAGTACACACCATGAAGTTTTTACAGGTGAGAATCTTACGATGTTATATAGAAATACACTACATACCATATTTTATTTTTTAAAGGTGAGAATCTTACAATGTTATATAGAAATACACTACATACCATAGTGTTTTTTAAAGGTGAAAATCTTACAATGTTATATAAAAGATACACTACATACCATAGCGTTTTTTAAAGGTGAGTATCTCACAATGTTATATATAGAAGATACACTACATACCATAGCATTTTTTAAAGGTGAGAATCTTACTATGTTATATATAGAAGATACACTACATACTAAGGGTATTTTACAGGTGAGAATCTTACAATGTTATAATACACTACTATGTACCATAAGGTTTTTTTTCATAGGTGAGAAACTAATAATGTTTTATACAAGTTACACTACGTACCATAAGGTTTTTTACAGGTGAGAAACTAACAATGTTATATACAAGTTACACTACGTACCATAAGGTTTTTTACAGGTCCTCCAATCAAACTTGCCACTGTACATGTTCTGTTCCATGGTTCCCACTATCGGGTTAGACTTCTCCTCCACATAGGCTTCAAACAGCTTATCATCCAGTTCCTGGTACGTTGACTCAGCAGTCTGGTCAAAACCAAATAAAACAACTTATCAGTCTACAAAATTAAGTCTTCTGCCTTGAAATTTCCAATTAAGCACACTTACTTAATTATAGAGAAAAGTGGCAAGTTGCTGAAGGAATTTCTCCAAATGTTATTTGTTTCTCTTCAAACTGTGGACAATCAATAGTTTGAATTGGCAAGCAATAAAGAGTATAAGAAAATCTTTACGATGTTGTTCGCATTCACAAAAACTTTGAAACATTGTGATAGACAGTAGACTTTAAGACTGATCTGGACAGGTCACTACCATTCTCACCTTCAACGCCTTGTTCATCTCCACATAGCCAAGCTTGTTGAGATTTTCCACAAGTCTAGGTAAAACTCTCTCCATTGTGTGGTTACAGTTGCTGAGCATGATGATCAGTCGTTTGTCCTGCAGCAAGAAATGTCATTTTTGTGTATACGCATCATTCTGAACATAATGTTTATATGAATCATAATATAGAAGATTTAGCCAAGAACTTCACTGCTATAAAAATAGCTGGATACAAGGGAATAAGTACAGGTGCACAACTTCAGAGTGTGGTGATTACATCAGCAGAGTTTCACAAAATTCAAAGGAGGAGTTTTCTGCACAAGACTCTGTCAACAGATGGACAGCTAGACTGACAACCTGAATCCAGTATACCCATATACCCATAGTTCATACCCATAGTTTATATTTAGCCTTCCTGCTTTTCTAGACAAGGGCCGCTTTCGTTTATTGCGATCCATACGGTTGGACCAGACTTGTTCGTTTATGAAATAAGATCGGACCTCATAATCTGATGCTGCTTTCAGGCGAGACTTGACAAAGCTTTGCAAGGCCTGCATAAACATTTGCAGGTCTGCAAGGATTTATACCCGAAAATGTTACATTTAAAAACAGACAAACTGGTTGTTTTGCATACAAGAACAGGCCCCTGCTATCTAATTGAAACCAATGATTTTCTTACATCATGATTTTGTAGAAATCATTCATCACTATGAGGAACGTTTCTTATTATGAAGGTGTCATAGCTTTTAAATGGGATAAATGATCCATTCTTCGGTACCTTCAATGGTTCTGTCATCACTACATGTATATGTATTGACAACGATCTGTAGCCGTTACACACACAGGAGCATACGTTTGATTCCACTTTAAGTAGCATTATATTAACGAAATTTATGCTCCTGCAAATATTTCCTTTGGTACAATACACCTACCAGTGGTAAAATGCCCTCCTCACTCACGTCTACATTGGGGTCAGACGATCTGTTAGGTCGGCTCATCCTTCTGCAATAACAAATGATCTCTTTCATGACACAAACCACATACTAATACTGTGAAGGCCAGAGAGGGGAGATAACTAAATTACTTATTGGTGTTGGTGACAGGTGGAGGGGTGAAGGCTAGGCTGGGGAGATAATTGTATTACTTATTGGTAATAGTGACAGGTGGAGGGGTGAACGCCAGACAGGGGAGATAACCGACTTTCTTATTGGTGTTGGTGTCCGGTGGAGGGGTAAAGGCCAGACAGGGGATATAACAGACTTACTTATTGGTGTTGGTAACAGGTGGAGGGCTGAAGGCCAGACAGGGGAGATAATTGACTTACTTATTGGTGTTGGTAACAGGTGGAGGGGTAAAGGCCAGACAGGGGAGATAATTGACTTACTTATTGGTGTTGGTGACAGGTGGAGGGGTGAAGGCCAGACAGGGGATATAACAGACTTACTCATTGGTGTTGGTAACAGGTGGAGGGGGGTGAAGGCCAGACAAGGGATATAACAGACTTACTTATTGGTGTTGGTAACAGGTGGAGGGGGGTAAAGGCCAGACAGGGGATATAACAGACTTACTTATTGGTGTTGGTAACAGGTGGAGGGGTGAAGGCCAGACAGGGGATATAACAGACTTACTTATTTGTGTTGGTAACAGGTGGAGGGGTGAAGGCCAGGAAGGGGATACAACAGACTTACTTATTGGTGTTGGTAACAGGTGGAGGGGTGAGGGCCAGACAGGGGATACACCAGACTTACTTATTTGTGTTGGTAACAGGTGGAGGGGTAAAGGCCAGACAGGAGATACAACAGACTTACTTATTGGTGTTGGTGACAGGTGGAGGGGTGAAGGCCAGACAGGGGAGCCAACAGACTTACTTATTGGTGTTGGTTACAGGTGGAGGGGTGAAGGTCAGACAGGGGATACAACAGACTTACTTATTGGTGTTGGTAACAGGTGGAGGGGGTAAAGGTCAGACAGGGGATATAACAGACTCACGTATTGGTGTTGGTAACAGGTGGAGGGGTGAAGGTCAGACAGGGGAACCAACAGACTTACTTATTGGTGTTGGTAACAGGTGGAGGGGTGAAGGTCAGACAGGGGATACAACAGACTTACTTATTGGTGTTGGTAACAGGTGGAGGGGTGAAGGTCAGACAGGGGATACAACAGACTTACTTATTGGTGTTGGTAACAGGTGGAGGGGTGAAGGTCAGACAGGGGATACAACAGACTTACTTATTGGTGTTGGTAACAGGTGGAGGGGTGAAGGTCAGACAGGGGATACAACAGACTTACTTATTGGTGTTGGTAACAGGTGGAGGGGTGAAGGTCAGACAGGGGATACAACAGACTTACTTATTGGTGTTGGTAACAGGTGGAGGGGGTAAAGGTCAGACAGGGGACATAACAGACTCACTTATTGGTGTTGGTAACAGGTGGAGGGGGTAAAGGTCAGACAGGGGATATAACAGACTCACGTATTGGTGTTGGTAACAGGTGGAGGGGTGAAGGTCAGACAGGGGATACAACAGACTTACTTATTGGTGTTGGTTACAGGTGGAGGGGTGAAGGTCAGACAGGAGATATAACAGACTTACTTATTGGTGTTGGTAACAGGTGGAGGGGTGAAGGCCAGACAGTTGAGACAGGGGGCAAAAGCCTGTAGAAGCTGGGTACACAATATTGTAGCATCCTTCTGCACAATTCTCTGGCTGAAGATCTGAAAGTTGAAGATAAATAATTAAGATTCTGATTTTCTTTTTGGGAAGTAAAATGATCATTATTTCCTATTTCTGATTATATTGTTTTAAAAGCATATAAAGATCAATTTCAACCATTTGGAAAAGATGAGGGGAACAAAACAATCTTCGGAACAAAACCAGCTGACATACTTCTAAAGATTTGAGAGGTATTACATTAGTATTATTTACTTAATTGGTACTTAAATAAGCTTTGAACAATATCTTCCTCCCCAGAATTACAGCTCACCTCTGGCTCCCCTGGTTTGTTCTGTACCACCACCTCATGTAGATGCTGGATTGTCTCATTCACAATGTTCTCAAATAATGCCGGCTACAAAAAATGATTCTGAATTTGAACTTGAATTTAATGCACAAATATTTTTTAATTAAAATCAAAATTTTGAATAAGACATTTGTTTCCACTTGTTATGATTATATTGTTACATGCCTTTCTAAACATAAACTGTATACCAGGAAATTGTGTAATCCCGCCATATAAACCCAGTATTATTATAACCCTTCCAAGTGGAATTATTATGCAGGGTATGCTGTTTATTACAATTAGTTATGAAAATATGTTTTAGAGGGCATATATATATGAATGTATATGATAGAAATCTTTGAATGCTGAAGAAAAGGATGCTTCAAAAATACAGTACCAGGTGTTGAAAATTTTGCATTTTCTCCAGATGGAATTATTCTCCAGATGGAATTAAAATTGGATATCAATATTCACATTGTAAGTTAGTGTAAAAGGGTTCTGTATTATGTTGGTATATAATAATTGTCCTCACCAGCTGTGTTGTTCCTCCTGACTCGTCATCCGTCTCCACCATCCATGTCTCCTTGGTGTGGAGCTGCTGAACATCTGAGGACACAAGGGACACAACTCTTACTCGAGGGAGGTAGTTCAAATGCTATTTAATACACAGGGGATATAAATCAAAGATAAAATACACACTCAGGGACGGCAATTCAGAGTTGAACACTTACTCACGGACATATTTTCTCACAAGAGGTTATTCGAAAACAAAATCTACCTGCGAGCTAGTAGTCTAAATATGCAATTGTACACTTCTCTTAGAAGACGCTTATTCAAGATGTGGTCCTTACAGGAGAAAGTAACTATGAGTAGGGTTAAACTTATCAACACATCACAAGCTGAGTAACATTGTCATGCTACAGTACTGATATGATCCTACTGGCTTCCACAATCATCGTTACAACTTCGTCCATACTGTCAATAACTAACAGTACTTGAGATACAATACTTTCACATTTATTTCATCAGTGGAATTTACAAAGTATCAATATATTTTAACACAACTTTATAGTAAGTTTGACACTGGTCAATGTGGGACACATATACTATTTATTGTTACAGTCACAGGTTTATTCCTCAAGAAAAAGTTGACTGAAACATAATTACGTCAATAATCCTTGGAAAAAAATAAATATCAAAGTAGAGCTCACCTGCTATGGCCTGTTTCAGCAGAGTAAACATACAGTTGGTCCTCATGTCCAGTGCCAGGTCAGTCACCAGACTGGATGAGTCTCCAGGCAGATCTAACTGTGTCAAGGAGCTCACACAGTTTCTGTAAATACCAATAATTACATGTACCATATATTAGCAGTGACACAGATTAGACACATCAATAATTAAAATATTGGAGGCACTTAGCAGACATATTTTTAGAACAACATAAACTTTACTGTTCAAAATCTGTAGAGTATGTTTCATCCCAGAATCTTCAAAACAAAATTTTAGTCATTGTTATGGTAAATGAAAATGTGGGTACCTGATTTTAAAACCAATTTTTGACACTGTTACAGACAACCTCATTGATTAATTGATGAACTATGTGAAGATATTTTATGGGATATAAATAAGCACTTAGCAGATGTAATCTGCTGTCAGATGATTTGAACTGTTGCCTAGTTTCAAATTTTAAATCTACCTGATGTAACGGACACAGATAGGAAGCCATGCTCCTGAGATGTCTTGTTTGGCACTATGCCACACCCCGTACTGGGCACGTTCCTGTCCAGCAATATTCTCCAGAGATTCAGGTAGAAATGCTGTTCGCACCAGATTAGCAAACACAGCAATGATGCCGGTTATCATTTGCTAAGGGAAAAAAACAATTATTTATGTGTTCAACATGGCATCTTTTCCTACAAATTTTTCTTTCATGTATGATCCTTATACATGTAGCTGCAAATCAATCTCTATCCACAAATGTTCAAATATAAAATTAAACGACTGCATAGTGATTCACCCACTGGGTCTCTAAAATTAAAAAAAGCAATTAATCACACTCTCAGAAAGTCACCAAAATATTGTTTTTTTCGTTTTCCTTTGAAATGTTTAATTTCAATATATGTGGGTCCTTTTCTCCAAAAATAATTTACGAGAAACACCTGTGCAAGTTATATATAATTATACACTAATATTGCTAAAACATTTTTAAGTAAAGCTTAAGTCAACCTCATCCAAACATACCTTGAATTTGCTATGCTTCGCTGCATCTACTTTGAAGTTTTTTTCACCAGACTGGAAAAAGAAATTCAGAATATATCAATATAATTTTATATACAGTGACAACATTCTGACTGTAGAATTACATAATAAACAATAATACTGAATTAACAATTTGAATTAGTTATAATCTACCAAAATTTCAGTCCAAACAAAAATTATGTCAAAATATATGTTGTTTAATTTAAATTGATTGTCACAGTTTTTACTAATGATTAAGATAATTAACCATATAGTATGAATGAAACAGTGTGTCTAAACAATTCCTGGGGTTTATGTTTAAAAAGTAACAACAACAATATGAGGCACAGAGAGTTACCCTCTTAATCAGGGCTAGGTCTGTATGAATGTTATTAGTAATACCTACCTCTTTCGTAAACAGAGATCCGGAGAAGAATGCCTGTCCGAGTTTCCATAGGTCAGGGAAGTTGTCTGTGACCAGCTCTGTAAGCTCCTCTATGAAGGATACTTTCTGTGGCGTTCGGAATTTGTTGTTACCTACAAGGGAGAGTGACAAACAACATTTTTCTGGTGACGCAATATCTTTGATTTCACACCCTTTCATATATATACAAATGATGTGAACTATCATATGCATTTTTCAGTGTACATTCCAGAGTTTTTATCAAAATGCATATCTTTCCTTCAATACCAGAAAGTGTTTTATATCTTATGGTTGAATATTTTGCAGATCTACACATCATAAAAAGAATATATTGTGTGCCCGGCCCCTCCCCTTGCTAATTACTTTTCCTTGGACCCACTATACAGATGTTAACAATTATTTCCTACCTGACCCTTTTGAAAGTAGACACACACTGCAGTAAGCATATATGAGGTAGCACATCATACTTATTGTCTCTCACGTTACATGACAAGCAGTAGACGTACCTGGACTACGGAGGAGGTTACCTGGCACATCACCCTCTGTCTGGACACACCTCATTTCTACAATAAAACAAGCCAAGATTCAACATTTATACAAACTTTAAATACATATGTATTCTATTATGAATTTTCTTTTCTGAAATTGATTCCTCAAATTTGTAGAAGTCATATTTATAAACACCCCCCCCCCCCCCCCTCCTCAATCTTGTATCAAGATATGCCTATTTTCTCTTTCTTATATCTCAATATTTGAAGTCACACCCACATTTCATTTTCCCAACCTGTATAAATAAAGATGTGTCTATCAGACATGTCTTATACAACACCTCATTGTTTCTCAACAACTAAACAACTAAACTAAACAATGCCAATTATCCCTTGTAATCTACATAACAGCCACCCTCCATAATCTCACTGTTACATCACTTGTTGAGCTTATATATCTCACTCATAACGAATTGTTTTTTTTACCTACCCCCTTAATGGGTGAAAGCTACACCCAGTTTGTTTAAACTACACTTATCTTGTTTTAACTCCTCCCCTTAAATACTAAGCCACGCCTTTTTAGTATTAACTAGAACTGTCATCCAGAGGCTAACTAATACCCCCTGCTGATGCCGGTAATTTATACATCATTTAAAATGCCTGTGCACAATACGTATACATAATATACTGATCATTCAAGTCATGTTTCCATTAAATCTGCCTGTTAGTTAAGATGGAGTTTTCCGGACAAGTTATTTCGCATATAGGACCGTAACTCAAGTTTCAATAAAATCTGGTTGTTAGTTTAGATGGAATTTTCCAGACAAGTTACTGCGGACGGACGGACGGACAGACAGACAGGCAGGCAGACAGGGTGCTTCCAGTATACTCCCCTAACTTCGTTGGGGGGGGGTTACAACTCCTACCCTTTAATACTAAGCCACGCCTTTTTAGTATTAACAATACCTGTTATATGCTGGGCCACACCCACATCATTTGACCCACTCCCTTTATATGGTAAGCCACACCTACCTTCCTCGATGTGTTGATCCTTACACTGGTGTAGGATGTTGAGGAGCCATTTCTGTTGATTGATGAGGCACTCCCAGGCTGGGTCACCGGGGCATTCCAGGTTGTTCAGATACCTACAATAGGGACATAACCTTGTCAATCATTATACTGGGGTCTACATCACACACATATGCACTTTTAGGATTATCAAAGAAACAGACAAATAAAGAAAATTAAAGCCAAATTTAAACTTTGCAAGAACTATATCAATTGATTTCTGTTTTATTAAATAAATTAAAATGTTAACTGCAATGCCATGATGTCTTGTTGATCTGGACTCTAAATAAACACTGTAATATAAATTTGAAGAATTGGTCAAAAGCAATGAGGATTCTCCTAACAAGTTTTCATACAGAGTCATACATGTCAATAGTGATAACTTAAGACAGACAGCACAAAATCTGGACTAGACAGGTGGTTGATCTTTATAAATTTTATTATTTACAGATAATTTCATTTGAGGAATTTTCACGATGTGGGCATAACAAAAGTAGTCTCTATGGCAGGTGGTCTTTATAGACAGGTCATCAGAAGGTTTCATTACATCAACAACAAACAGGGCAAAAAACTGTGATGGTTTACATTTCTATGGAAGATTACCGACCTTATAAGTTTTTTCTGCTCCTCCAGTGTGTTGGGTAGTTCGTATAACTTGCTCTGTAACATTTCTCGGAAGGAGTTAACCCTTGATTCCACCTCTGTGTACACTGATTAGAAATACAAGAAAGATTTTCAGCACACTGAGAACTTTGTTGATTTTCAATTTAAAATGATGTAAAGTAGATGTAAAGCTGGAGCCTGTGATTTCATTTATGTATCTCTCTCTCTTTCAATTAAAAAAAATGATCGTTAATGATAAGCAATAATTTTGCCATAGGACCTGCTCCAGTTCATTTTTCCAATAATTCTACGAAAAGATGTTTTCATGAAAAATTCAGATTAAAGAAAAGTACTTATATTACTCAGCAAAGGTCTATCGCCATTGTAATAAGGCACTTTCACAGAGAATGGAAAACTACTCACCTTTTCTGAAGACTTGAACTTGCGTATCGGCAAATAATGAACGGGCTCGCACATAATCATTTATGACTAGGTTGTAATCACCCTGTAAAATATAAACATAAATTGTAATGTAACTGTTTCCCATGCTAAATCATGAAAGCAACTTCTCCATGTGCAAGATCAGGGGGGACAACTGTTCAATTCATATCAAATACAAGAAAAAATGCTACTGTAACTAATTTGATACCTATTTATTTTAGCAATTTTCACAGACAAGAAAATTGTAATTTCAACAAATGGATATCGTAACAAAGTCATCATGAATACTGTCTTGAACATGAAAATCAATGAAAGAAAAAAAGGGTTTGTCCACCTGTTCCTATGCAGAAACACAGACCCTATGTGGAACACTCAAGTATAACATTTTTTCTAGATATTGACAACAATGTGCATAAAAGGTCAATGTGCATAAAAGCAAATATTTATGGTTATAAAGTACTAAGTGACTTCTTTCAGTTGAGAGATAAAACTTGAAACATGATGTCATCTCAATATGAAGCATGACATCATTGAATGGAAGCAGAATGTCTAGCAGCCAAAACAGTCAGAAAATGACTTTTTCTTGCGGAAATATTCAAATAATCTGGAATTATCCTCGGTGAAGCTATTACAGATTGTTTTTATTCTGGGGTTTACAATTGGATTACTGTATTTTAATTAAACAATGACAATGACTATAAATTTCAGGGTATTGAGAGAAAGGGAAAAGAGTCCGTTTTTATTTAGTTCAGGGGATATGAAAAATCCACTTCCAGGTGTAGAAATTCTATACCCACAAACAAAATGTCCATAACCACCGTACCTATATACTACGAACTCATTTTTTTTAGCTATGTGTGGAATCCCAATATCCATATATATGATATGAAATACCCTTTCATTTTTTTCTTCTTCATATAACTGCTTACTTTATACATGGGATACCTCTTATTTGTACAAGAACTGTGTGAGATAATTCTGAAGAACCTTTTTCTTCCTCTCCTGTAAGTGTTACCTTCTGGATGTTCCTCTCTATATTGAGGGGAAGGTAGAACAGAAACTTGAAGCGCTGAAGAACGTTGAGAGCATTTCTGGTAGAGTCTGCTTTGTCTTTCCTTCCCAGTACCTCCTGGAACAAGCCGTCCGCACACGACTTTGCCTCTGTATCAAAATCAGAGTGAACAGGAATGTGATATGTTGACAGGTACTGTTCAGTAAAAATTGTTTAACCCATTCACCCCTAAAGGCACATTCAAACTTAACCAAATCAAAGACCGGGCAAGTTCATTTTAAAAGTGTAGGGGTAAATGAGTTAAAATTAACAAGCAAATGATAATTTTCTTGACAGTTAATTTTGAACATATTGATGAAGATGCAATCAATGTTGTGCTAAACATCTCTGTGTAATTCAAAAGCCGTGGCCCAGATAACGGTGAGCACTACTGATAACATATATAATTGCACACTTCTCTAATAGAATGAAGATTTGTTTGAATTAGCCCAGTATCTGGGAGGTCTAGAGTAAAAGTTGTTGGACCTAACTATAACATATGAAGCAGGACTTACGCATGAGCAGCACAGCATACGAGTTAATGGACTGGCCACGAATGTCATCACTACAGTACTTCTCATACATAGCTGTCAGAAAAAAGAAAACAACACCATCAAATCGGTGGTAAGTATTTTTCACCAAGATTACAAGGGTCTGGTTCTGACTCTATATGTAAAAGTATGGGGTCATCTCCAAAACAATTTGCATGCTCTCCTCCGCACCAACAAACTTGATAAGGTTTATAATTTAATATTTAAAAATTACTGAATAAAGCTTAAATTTTGAGAAGGTCAAGTTACAAACTGACTGTTTATCAGAAAATAATAATAACTATTTAATTACAAATATCTCTAGGAGGTAGTACATATATGTGTAGAATGTATATCCTCTTAATATTGCTACAATATGCCCAGAAAAATTATGCTACTATAAATGGGTTTGGTGATACAATAAACATATAGTTTAAGTATGCAAAATTACACATTTCAATAAATTAGGATTGGAGAAAAACACCATCAATTTTGTCTCTTACGTAAATAAGTACCTGACATCATCATAAAGTTTCTTTGATATCTTGTTATTTCTATGTTAAATATTGATGCAATATTTAGTAAATAATAAATACTACTGAAAAATATGATTATGACTGTAACCTTCAAGGCTGTCGACACAGTCGAGTGTTGACGAGAGGTTAGACTTTACAAAAGCGATGGGACCCTCTGATCTCTGAGTAGCTCGTCTCTTCATGTGGGCCAATCCCGCCTTCAGGTCCTCAAACCTGTAAATTGTAACAATACTATTGCAATACTATTGGCATTGTACAGGTTTGTATTTATCAAACTACTTTTGGTGTTGTAGGTAACTACTGCAATATCAGTGCTTTTACTGGTATTCACTGTACTGCTTTACCGGAATACTGCTGATATTGTGTATCTGTCCAAATACTACATATTTTTCATTTTGCTTTTGTACATTATAACTACACTAGAAATATAGAATCACAATATTTTCAATTTCAATGAAAGGGTGGAAGTAAAATGAAAATCTGTCCAAAAAGAATATACGTGTTAGTCATTTAAAGCACAGAGTAATATGTGGATATTGACAATTTGAGAACGATATTTTAATATAAACACTGTTAATCGTTTGTAGAGTAATATGAAAATTTAAAACTTGTATGAAAAAAACAAAACATTAATGAATTGTGCAATTAATGTATTGAATTGAAACATATCCTATCATATTCCCATAGCTACCATTGTTGTATCTACCAAGTACATTCATTACTTAAGATATAAATACATGCCTTCCTGTGAAAAGGGGCATAGCTCTTCAAAAAGTGTCAAAATTAAAATTTAATTACCTCGGGCCTGTTCATTTATGCGGAACAACTAGTCTGTTTATTTTTGGGTATAAATCCTGCTGGACCTGAACATGTTAATGCAAGCCTTGCAAGGCTTTGTCAAGGCTCTCCTGAAAGCAGCATCAAATTACTAAGTCCGACCTCATTTCATAAACATACAACTCTGGCCTATAACCCTTTGGAACGCGATAAACGAAACTCGTCCTAGTTAACAAATGCCCTGCAAGCTGATGATAAGAACAAAATGTCATTGAAATGTACACACATTCACTATTTCAGAAGTAGTCTGGACAAACCTGTCTGATAGATGGAAGGATGGACAAACGCCCTGATTCCAGTATACAATCCCAAAACATGTGTGTAGGTTGTCAAAACAAAATATTGAATATAAAGTTATAATTACCCTGTGTTGTGATGATTCTCCAATAGGTACCAGGCTGGTGAGAAATTTTCCAGAGACATGTTTCCAGAGCCTGTAGAGTAGTGTAATATGAGTAGGTATTTACTGTTAATAAACTGTTATAAATTAATTCATTATACATGTATCATCAAAACAATGATATTTTTCCATTGAATCAAACTTATTTTTTTTATAAAGAAAATTAGGAGTAAACATATTTAGAAGTATTTTAGGAGACAAAGATCCTTTTTATCATGTAATTTTGTAGTATTGTCAAATTCACATTTTTCCCTCCTTGGAGTCTCAACTCCTCCATCTTGTATTTACATCTGTTGACTCAACCTAGAGGTCTTTGATATCATTTAATTTTCATTTTATGGGATAATCTTTGATAAAAAGGAACAATAGTAAACAATATTAAAACTGCTCACTTTCACTGGTTCTCAACTCTAGGTTAGAGTAGAACAAGATGACACTGTAAATCAAACACACTTACATTCTGAAAATATTTCTGCTAACTCTTCCTCTGTAAACTTTGCACTGAAACAGGAAGGAAAGAAAAGCTGCACATCTAGGAAAACCACAGAAAACATGATTCATTTTATGTAGTGAAGTCACTATAATCTCATCAACTTCAAATTAGCTACCAGTGAAAGTGGCTGGATTGTGAGATGGCTAATTACCTGAGTAATTTTGTATAGAAACAGATCTTTGGTTGGATAGTTGGTTATCCGGATAAGGAGTGGCTGGATTAACACAGCTAGACTGTATAATGTAGTTGTTATTATTAACTAGATATTGAATACCATTTTTTTTTCTGGCAAAAGGTATTTTTTGTGTGATTCTCAACCTCATTCATTGCAACATTTGTTTGAAACATCTACTTACTGACTGCCTTCATCAGAGATCCCAAGTGGGTCTTCGTCCTCTTTGGAAAATATAGGTGACTGTGGACGGCCATGGCGCATATTGGAAATCACATTTTGTGATTCGTCAATCCAGATGGCAGATTCTTGAAGGGGACCTTTCCAAGATATAAAATATAGAAATAAAGACTAACACCAAGACTGACAGTGAAATTGATATTGAAGTCAGGATTTATTTAGATCATATCTTATCAAAATTCCGAGGTTTATTACATGAAGAAGCTACAATATGATGTTTAGGTATCTTTTCTCATTACCGGTATACACTAGAAAATTGGATTCTTAACCTTTCATGAATGCTTAAAATAAAACTCATGGTGAAATATTCTATTTCAAAACCTTGTCTCAAACTGTGAAACATTTACTATTATCTTGAAGTTGAAGAATGTTTTTCATACCTATCTGGACAAAGTAACCTTTGAACCCCACGGTACAGCTTCCCTGTCCACTGGACTTTGTGATCACGATGACATCACCTTTGCCCTTCCCTGGACCAGTCCGGGCAATAATCTTACTTGGAGATTTCCATTCCGAGGACAACAAGCAATCAACACCACAAATCTTTAAACCTAGGGGAGAAATATAGCATTTTCTCAGTGATCATGACTGTGACATAAATAAAGAACATGAATACGGTATAAACAGTTATACGATACAGAAATCTCCATCCATATTCAGACAAGATGTTCGAGAATCCTGGGCATTAGCAAAATTTGCTTCTGTAGATGTCAGCAGGTCTTTTCAAATTTCCTGCCCATTTACATTTGTATGATAGTTATATTGATCTAATAGACCTATTGCTAATGGTGTTTGAAATATCAACCTCAAAGACTTAATTATATTGATTTTCTTGCAGGGTACAGAAATCTATTTTGAAAACCATCTGAAAATGATCATTTATGGATATTCAGATGACTACAGTGACAATAATTTGGCAGAGAAACAGTTGTTAAATTTTGTGTTCTGTTATATTATTTACATTAGTATTTCGAGTGCTCGATTTTTTTGAATTGGGAAATGATGTGGTGAAACATAAATGACATAAAAAAAGCAAAATTTTCCTGCGAGTCAACAGCCATGTTAACACCAAATCACGTTTATGCAACACAACAATAACCTTACCTATGAGGTCATTGGTATCGTATCCAAGATTTTCTCCTCTGATGGTGATACGTGTGCCCGGGGGCCCTTCTTTGGGAGAAACACCTGTCACCAGGGGCGGGGCACTTCTACCTGGCATTCTGGCTTAACTGTAGATGTTTCAAGCCACAGAAATGAACTTAATGCCAGGACTTCTGCATAAACATGTCATATGTGCCTCTTACATTCTGCAATCTGAAACATTAGATAAGAAAATATGGGGTCAATATGAGATTGTTTGGGAGTATCAGATCTAGAGTAAGTAATATTGGATAGTACTCAAGTATTATCTTTATTTGTATGTTTCAAATGCTTTAAATTGAGGCTATTTTTAACGTGTCTTAAACCATAAAATCAAGGTAAGGAATATCACATCGTAAACAGCTGTAAATTGAATAATTCATATATAAGAAAACAATAGATTCAGCTAAAAATGAGTGCCTTAGATATCGCTAGTAAAAAGGCAATATTCAATTAACATCATTTTTCTGTTTGACCACATGTAGCCACAGGTGCTGGTTACACCAATAGTTTGTTTATTTGGGCAAAAACAAGACCAACATATATATATATACTACTCACATTTTGCTTAGGATCACCCATATTTTGAAAAAAAATATCAAAATGTTAGAAAGGTTCTGTTTGATATTTTCTTTCCGTACTGTTTTGGGCGAATATGTTAGCCATCCAAATCGTCCTGTGTGGGTGTGTTCAGTCAACCATAAAAGCGTGTGCATGCTTTTCCACATGTACACCCCTTTCAAAAGCTAAGCTAGGCTAGCTGTTGTTCAAATTTTTAAGGAAATCAATTTGATGAATATTCTTTGCATGTTTTTGTTAAAATATGGCACAAAGACGAACCAGACAACAGTTAAATGACGGTGAAATGAATAGAGGCATTGGAATGCTGCAAGCTAGCATGTCTCAACGTCAGGTTGCAGCAGACCTTGGGATGTTTCAAAGTGTGGAAGCAAGATTGTGGAATCGATACCAAACTAACAGAAATCCTTCCAGATTTCATGCTCGAGGTTATTCCAGGGCTATAATGCAGCGCCAAGACCGATTTTTGCTCAAACAGGCATGACGTAACAGGTTCCAGACTGCCACAGCTTTACGAAATGACCTCCTAAATGCTTTTGGTACCACGGTAGCCACTCAGACAGTTAGGAACTGTCTTCATGATGCTGGTTTAAGGTCACGTATAGACCAGCAATATGAGTTCCCTTAACTGCCCGCCATCTTAGGGACCAATTGGATTGGGCCCCAAGCTCACAACACTTGGACTCTTCAGGAATGGGAACCGGTTCTTTTTACCAACGATTCAAGGTTATTTGTCAACTTCACCGACAGGCGCATTAAGAGTAAGGAGACAACCTGGGGAGAGGTTCCAAGAAGGTACGGGGTGAAACATGACCGATATGGCGGTGGTTCATAGATGGTGTGGGGAGGCATAAGCCTTCTTGGGAAAACTGACCTCCATGTCTTCCATAATGGTACCATTACAGCCTGGATTTACTGCGATGAAATCCTTGATGGCACTATCGGCCCTGCAAGACCTTATCCTTTTGGATGATAATGGTAGGCCACATAGAGCAAGGGTGACTGAGCACTATCTACAGCAAGAGACTATTCAATGAATGGATTTGCCAGCCCGCTAGCTGGATCTAAATCCCATCGTGCATGTGACAGACAGCTCATTCTTCCAGAAAAGTTCAGCTAAGAATGCTCCAGCAGCAGGGAACAGCTTTAGTAGACGAGTAAAACGCTATCCCACGAAACCGGATATGCCATCTCATTCAGGACATGCACAGATGTTGTGAAGCTGTAATTGATGCTCATGGGCATCCCACTCGATACTAAAACAGTTTCTGTTTATTTAGGATTAGTTTTATTTATTTTAAGTGTTATAGTGAATATCTCGTTTTTACCAATTTTAAGGGAAACCCTTTTTTCCTGCGGCTCATTTTCCGACCGTAATTACGATTTTTGTATGCTTATGAATTAAAAGAAAAATCAAGTTTTCAAATATAATCTCAGTATAAACCAAATATAATATTTATTTTCACATGCATGTGCCCCAAAATAAAAGTGACCCTTAGCAAAATTTATGCAAGTAGTATATATACTACATATCATATAAGTGTGTCCTGCACCTGTGTACGTAACCAAAATAACAATTAGTGCAAACTCCACACTGGGGTTTTTCTGACGAAATCTTAACGACTCCATGATCTGCTCTACGTGGGGCAGACGTTTTGGAATCAAGATTGTTCAGCACTTGTATATTAAATGAAAGGCACAACTTCAGACAAACATCAATGTCGTCGATATCTCTGTAAGATTTTTACGTAGGGTGCGAGAGATCTCAAGCCAATTGTTGGTACTCAATCTATGTCTGGCAGATAAACATACTTGTTTACCTTTGCATGCATTAACATACTTGTTTACCTTTGCATGCAAAGGTGGCAAATGTCATTTTTCAATACATGATTTTTTTTCTAATATCTTCCAAAATACAGTGCAGATTATATACAGTGGACTGCAAAGGTGTTTAACGTTTCTCAAATGAAAAATTTCAAACCTTAGCTAATATAGTAATTACATAGTTTAAGAAATTCACCTAAACATCCAGTTTTTTCGGAAAAGAGGAGGTAGACAGACGATCGTGAAGTTCCGGTAGGAGAGTTTCAACCGAAGGGAGGTAATCCGTCATTGAAATATTCTCGAGGTGAAATTAAAGTAAAACAATTTCACTTTAATAATAATAATAATAATAATAATAATAACAATAATAATAAAAAATAGTAATAAAAGATTATTACTTCTACTTCTACATGATACTGATAAATTTCAACAATGTCAGAGAAGGGTTGAGAAGGAAAGAGGAAAGTATATTTTGACAGATAACAGTTAGAATCAATTTAATTTGTGTTTGCAACTTGAAGTGACACCAACAATAGACTTGAGTCAAAGAGTTTGTTTTCAGGCTAGAAACAATATGAGAAGGAAATTTATTCCACTCGGGTATAGCTCAAGAGAAGAACGTTTCTTTTCTCGTCTGAGTTTTGTAGAGAGGAAATAAAACATGGGAGAGCTCGTTTCTGTGCCTGGATCCTGACTTGGGATACATCTGTCAGATTTTACGACAGCAACTTGACAATATTGTAGAACATGGTTAGACAAGCATGTCTATACATCTGCTAGGATGAAAAGTTTTGGATAGAGGGCAATACATTGATGTGAATTAAAATGAATTCACAATTACAAAAAAGCTAAAAAGAGAGAGAAAAAACAAGAAGCTGAAACCCTTAATTGCACCATTATAGTTAAGTGAACCCCTTCCCCTTGCCCGTCCCTATATTTCTCTACCCAAGACTTTATTTTTGTACATTTTCAGATCCCCCTTAATTTCTCTATCTTAAACATACTTTTAATGTAATATAGAGGACAACAAATTGATGTCAACTAAAAAAGAACTATTGGAAAAAAATGGAAAAAATATAATTTAGGAATTCCTTTCAGAATTATGGTAAATTGAACCACCGACAACCCCACCCAACAGCCCACCTTAGATTGCTGTACCCCAGATGTAATTTTGGGTACAGACAAACAAGTTGAAAAAAAAATGAGCCGGAAAAAGTTAGTTGATAGAAAATATGGCTAAATGCTTCATTGCACCTTTATGGCAAAGTTACCCCTCCCCCGCCCTCCCTAAATCTCTGTACCTCGAAAAATGTTGTTAATTTCATATATAGGACAACAAACTGATGTAAAGTAAAACAAATTATTGAAAAAAGCAAATGGGGGAAAATATTATAAAAGGCAAAATTCTCTTCACCATCATAGTAAATTGTACACCCCCTCCCTGTTCCTCGCTTATTACCATTAGCTGACGTCTTATCACCAATAAAGTGACCATAGCTGTTAATTGGACGAAAAACACAAACAAACTTAACCAAACCAGTACAGTATTCTTCTTGTTCTAGACGGTAATAGAAATACATTGGTAAGGTTTTAGGTAATTCCGGAAACGGTCAAGATAATTAAAGGTAAAACCATACTCATTTCACTTTCCCTAGCCTTATCTCCGCCAAACACCAGGGAGATAACGGTCATAGTCATTAAAGGTAAAATCAAACTCATTTCACTTTCCCTAGCCTTATCTCCACCAAACACCAGGGAAATAACGGTCAAGGCCATTAAAGGTAAAACCATACTCATTTCACTCTCCCTAGCCTTATCTCCTCCAAACACCAGGGAGATAATGATCAAGGTCATTAAAGGTAAAACCATACTCATTTCACTCTCCCTAGCCTTATCTCCGCCAAACACCAGGTAGATAACGGTCGAGGTCATTAAAGGTAAAACCATACTCATTTCACTCTCCCTAGCCTTATCTCCGCCAACACCAGGGAGATAACGGTCAAGGCCATTAAAGGTAAAACCATATTAATTTCACTTTCCCTAGCCTTATCTCCGCCAAATACCAGGGAGATAACGGTCAAGGCCATTAAAGGTAAAACCATACTAATTTCACTTTCCCTAGCCTTATCTCCGCCAAACACCAGGGAGATAACGGTCAAGGCCATTAAAGGTAAAACCATACTCATTTCCCTTTCCCTAGCCTTATCTCCGCCAAACAACAGGAAGTTAAAATTGCTTTTCAATTCAAGTTCATTTATGGTCGATTTTGTTTCACAATCTGACATTACTATTCCTAATCTCATCATCAGGAGTGTTCACGAAGTTTGAGTTTGGTAAATACTTATTGGGATCTTTCAGTTTATATCACAGGCATTGTCCACTCTTTGTCGTTTATTTCATATGAGATGAACATAACACACACACACAGGTGTGCGAGGTAATTTATATAATAAGTAGCGGGTACTGAGCGCTTACCTTCACCAAACGAATCAATACCCGACAGTTGCACACGTAATGAATGTCATTAAGGTATTCTAGTACAGTCGAAGACGTGAATGACATATGATTTAATCATAAACAAATAATTGAGAACTTATACTTTATTTGTTGTGACAGCTTCAAGCAAAAACCAACACGTATTAGGTGCCTTGTTTGTATATGTTTTCAGTCAAGTTTCCAGCCTGAAAATGTAGGTTCTCCCACACTGGGGAAATTCAAAAGCAACCCGTTTCCAAAATTGCTCCCCATGCGGATAAATACATGATCTCCCTGATTCAAGGTAGTAACAACGACAGATGTACTCTGATCGTAAATATCGACTTGTGATGCATCTGTAATCGATGATCCCATGGAACGAGGGCAGTCTTGAAATAAGCATGTTTGTCACATATTAATATCCATGTTAAGACGTAGGTGCCAGATTCCGGGGCGGTGTAGATACCGTCCGCCGGGTTGTATCCATCCCCATGGTCCAGCAACTCGTGATCGAACACATTTGTGTTTTCCTGGTGATAATATCTACTTCTGGAAAGGACCACATGGAACGCTACACATTGTTTGGTTGTCTGAGAAGAAGGGGCGACACCTACAAGATGAGGGGAAATTTAAATATTATTTCCCCCTTGAGAAATAATCTGTCAACATTCTACGACACGGACATACAACCAGTTTCATTCGCTACATTATAAATGCTTTTGTTAGAGAAATATGTGAGGTATGAAGGTATGATGGAGTTAGAAGTGATTTTGCGTCATATACTGTTGATAGTACAGTTCCAGTTTTCTTCAACATTTGTTTTCTGCATTCCTGATGATATCTGTATCCCATCCTTGATATCCAGGGGTTACGCTCACTTTCGCTCTATGCACCCCTGGAATATGCCATAGCAAATTTGAAGGCTCAGTGTGCGCCATCTTGTGGATGAGACAGGAAGACTAGTTCAATCCTTTGTTATACATCAAAAGAATCTCGCGGTCACGTAACGGTAAACATTGACAGGTTTTGAAGTCGGGCGGCTCTCCAGCCTAGCGATTGGTCAGTTTACCTGAGACCAATCAAACAGCTATCTTCGTGTCTTCAATTTTGCTAGGACATTCCAGAGGTGTAGAGAGCGAAAGTGAGCGTAACCCCTGGATATCGAGGATGTCTGTATCCTGTCAAACTTGTGAAGTATATGATATTCCAGGGGAGGTACAATATATCGTGTAAGATGAGATACGTTAGGTGCTTTTATCATTTCACTGTTGATTTTACTGTGTTTTCACTCAATATCATACTTTTTATCACATTTTTATGAAGGTAATATTAATAGTCATACGACAGAATTCACCGATGAATGATTTGAAGTTAAACAAGTATTTAGCTATTTCATCAATGAACATACACCTCGCTAACTAGAAAATAATTTAATACGCTAAAAATGTGTCACGTTAATTCTTTACTTCAGAATCTATAGAGCAGAAACTTAATCATGGAGCATTATAACATGACTAAGAAAAAACAACAACACGATTTTAACAATAAAACGACGAAAACTTGGACAATTCACCGCCGAGGGTGCTGTTGTCGGGTTTTTGACACATTTTGAGAGAATTTCATGGTATTTATTCCAAAACGAAGATTTTAAACATTCATTGTTCTTTTCATAGTAGTTACGTCCGAATCCTTATCTGACTGTCCTTGCAGGTAGGGCGTCAGAATTGTACCTGCTGCCCCCATTGCATGATGGTATGAGGCGATTAAATTTGGGATCTCATATTTTCTCTTCTTTCAAAACAACTTTCTTCCTCCTAATGTCTCCCTTGACATTGCTCACTTTTGGCCTTAGTTGAGCGTTCGCCCCTGTGAAGAAGGCTTTTGGTTCTGTCTCCTGGCCGAGACATACCAGAGTCTGTAAAAATGGTAGTTTCTACTCCTGCTTAACGCTCAGCAATTTAGGAGTAAGACGACTTGTTTGCCTGTTGTCAGTATACTGTGACCGCGGTGTCCTGCTGGGTGTCTTCGGCAATATGTTTCAGTGAGGTAGCACTATATATTCGGCATTAGTTCTGTGTTATCACAAGGAGACAAACACGAACATGTCGCAGCCTCCCAAAACACACACACATATACTACACGCATGCATCTTGCACACAGGGAAGGCTATCCTTAAATGACCACAGCTGTTGATAGAACGTTAACAATACCAAACCAAACCAAACTTTATCAGACGATACAACACTGCGTTTTTCATATGTTTGCCTTCCTTTTATTTAAGAACGTACTTACGCTTTTGAACGTATCTCAGTATCGGGGCTCTCGAAGCATCTTCAGCTTCGTTTTTAGCATGTTCAGATTTTTTTTACGGAGACGGCCGGATGAGTCAGCTTTTCATCCCGAGATTGAGAATATGGCCTTATGTTGTTTCGAAGTGATGATTCAATCAGTTTATTGTTGGGATGAGGCGATCTGTCACTCTGTCGAAGGAAAGCCGTTTCATTGATCAATGTTAGCGACCCCCGTTTCGTCGCGATTCAGTTTCTAGTGGAACAGTATCAAATACCATAAAATCTCTTACTCTGTTGTAATCTATCCACAATACCGTTCTTATGTAATAATTCCTGTTCCAGTGATTTCATTCCCTGTTTAAGCTGTGTTATTTCAGTCTTCTGGTTCGTCAAGATGGATTCAAGGCGGTTAACACGTTCATCATTTTCTGTAATCAGACGTTCCATATCTTCAAATTTCTGATGAACGAAAGTCTTAAGGTCCTGCCATTTTCGAGGTCGATTTTCGGGGTCAGGATATTTCCCGTCCAGAAGCCCGCAACAATTGGAAAAACACACAAGATCAAAACGAACACGAACATCACAAACATAGCTGATAGCTGATTACTTTTAGAATGACTGATATAACTGTCCTGTTTTAGACTATTTTTTGTATCTTGTTGTGTGCAAAACATCAACATTCATTCCGAGGATCGTGACAAGATACTGGAGCTATATATACTGTTTTAAACAGGTAATACCTAAAGTCGCGTTAGACGGGATTCTATGTCAAATAAAATAGGAAAATAGCTCAAAACGGTATAGGTTTACTTATAGTTCTGAAAACGACATGAGGTCAGCCATGTTTCTGAAATGAGGTTTCATCATTTGCGTGTCCAATTTTTTCGGAATTCTAAACGGAGAAAGAGTTTACCTCGGAAATGAACCTCGACAATGGCATGACCTTAAGACCTTCGTTCAGCAGAAGTTTGAAGATATAGAACTTCTGTTTGCCGTAAAGGGTGAACGCATTGACCTGTTTCAATAGATCTTAACGAATCAGAAGACTGAAATAACACAGCTACAGCAAGGAATGGCGTCACTGGAACAGAAAATGTTACATAAGGACGGTATAGTTGATAGATTAGTCAACAGAATTACAGAATTGGAGACGCTTGTGATGCTAGACACTATTCCACAGGAACCAGAGTGGCGACATGACATCAGACAATCTTCTTCTTTGATGATCTGAACCCTGACACGACTTCCCATCGACAGAGTATCGGATCGCCTCCTACTGCCAATATAACTGACGAATCTCCACTTCGCCAAAACTTCACGTCCGACTCTGAATCTAGGGATGAAATACTTGCTGACCAGTTTGTGACTCATCACTGGTACCAAAGGTAAAACTAATCCATTCCTTAAGTGTTTTCAACCATGAAGGAATAGTAAGAAACTTTAAAAACTCGTATTAACGTTATAAATTAACAATATTTGGCTGAAAACGTATACGTATATTGGTATTCATATAAACCGTGTCAGAATGAATACTATCTACAAGGTTAAGGTTATCACAATACATCAAGCTGGTAGACATGTCTATAAATTCAGTCAGCAGACATGTCCTGGTTTCCTGTTTTACGTCAAACGAAGCAAGTTATTGACAAGATAATTATATGGGTAAATTTCCATGTAAGCCACCCGAAGCTTGAGCATATCAATATGATTAGACCGAAATCACAAACACAGATTCAGTAAACTGTTGTGCATACGGTCAATATGGTTTAAGGTCTGTTTTTTCTTGTTTTCCTCAACATTTCCACTTTATCTATGCCTTTTTATAATGCTAACTTTTCATGGGCTGCTGGTTTCTCCTTAATTATTCTACCATCTCAATCCTCATTTTCATCACAATTAAGGAAATGAAAGTTGTTTGCACAGTAAGAAAAGGATAATTCTCAGATAATCTGCCAAATATCTTTGCCAGGATTAATGGTCGAGATCAATTACCGTACACTGGCAAAGTTTCGCTGCAGTTTAATTTTCACCTTTTTCGCACTCTGTAATGAGGGATAATTTATCAATACAAGATTAAACCTTAAGAACACATAATAGCTTCAAACATGAAACAATCATATATTCTACAGTTGCAGGTGAATTTTGTACCGTTCAAGGTTCTTCTCTAGGTCACTAGCACACAATGATAGTCGCATGACAAAATTCTGATTGATAACAAAACAAATAACTGCGAAGCCGTGCTTTTATTTGCTGTCAGATTATAACTCCAATAATATTTATCAGAATTTGAATTCTCCAAATAATACAAAATTTTGGTTTGTCTCATATTCAGTCGAGTTTCCATCCTGTAGATGTGTACTCTCCAAATAATGCAAACTTTTGGGACTTGTCATTTTATCAGTCAAGTTTCCATCCTGAGAATGTGGACTCTCCTAAATTTGTTCGACTTAAAAGGTTCCCATGTCCAATTGTACTCCCCATGCGGATATAGACATGATCTCCCTGATTTAAGGTTAAGACAACGACAGTTGTAGTCTGATGACCATCGTTTACATTTTCTGCATCAGTCCATGATGATCCCATATAAGCTCCATTCACCACGATGACGGTCTGGAATTGCTGGTGTACATCACAAATTGATGTCCACGTGAAGACGTAGGTGCCGGAATTTGGGACGATGTAGATACCGTCCCCCGGGCTATATCCATCCCCATGGTCCAGCTTCTCGTTGTCGTACACGACCGTGCTATCCTCGTGATACTCTTTATCCGTAGAAAGGGATACATGGAACGCTATCGTTTGCCTGGGAGTCTGAGAAGAAGGAGCGACACCTAAAAAACAAGAAAACATTTAACATTTTGTTACATTTGACAGACTAATGTTATGTTACAAAAATAAGATGTAACTTCTTTCACGTATAAAAAAGACACTTTTCAGGTACAAGCAAAAGATAAACAGAAATACCAAATCTCACAGGAAACGTCAAATTAATCTATATTTTGTAAAAAGTAAAAGTAACAGTAGCATTGTGTCAGAACCACGCAATATTTAGAACAACCATCTGTCAACATACGACGACAGGAAAATCACACGTATTAATAGCATATCATGATAAACCATTAGCATAATCAAACTCATAAAAGAAGTTAATGGTTTTTACATTCCTGTTCCCTATTTCGGAAGCTATTTGTATCCTGCCACACGTAATGTAAATATCCTTGATGTTTTACTTTTCAACGGGGTGTTCCAACATTTAATATTTTATCTTAAAGGTAAGTACTGTTTATTGAATGTTTGGATGTGAAATATAATCCAATTTAAACAGTGGAAACAACACCATATGTTGCACATTTTGTTTTTTGTACTCACGTTTTTGTTGAAGTCTCGGGAAACTGGTCCTAGAAACGTCCTCAGCTTCGTTTTCAGACTTGACTAAAATTTGTTGAGAGGCAGGTGGGTCAGCAAGTATTTCATCCCTAAATTCAGAGTCGGACGTGAAGTCTTGGCGAAGTGGAGATTCGCCAGTTCTATTGGCAGAGGGAGGCGATCCGATACTCTGTCGAAGGGAAGTCGTGTCAGTGATCGGAGATTGAAACCTAACCAGTCCGTCATTCATAAAAGAGGTAGATTGTCTGATGTCTTGTCGCGACTCTGGTTCCTGTGGAATAGTGTCTAGCATCACAATCGTCTCCAATTCTGTTATTCTGTTCACTAATCTATTAACTATACCGTCTTTATGTAATATTTCCTGTTCCAATGTTGCCATCCCCTGTTTAAGTTGTGTTATTTCAACCTTCTGATTCGTTAGGATTGATTGAAGCTGGTCAACGCGTTCATCCTTTTCGATTAGCAAACGATCCACGTCTTGAAATTTCTGATGAACGAAGGTCTCAAGGTCCTGCCATTGACGAGGTAGTTTTCCGAGGTCAAGTTTTTCTCCGTTCAGAAGTCCAAAGCAATCGGAAATATAAAACAACACTATTAACTTCACAAACATGGCAGACATCTTATCGTTTATATAAACACTCGTATACCTGTTCTGTTCTGATCTGTTTTCTTATCTTGTTTGACGCAGAACTCAAGCGTTCAAGGCAAGGCGTGGGTCATGGCATGATAAAATAAGAGCTTCATGCGTTGTTTCCGACTAGATTATCATCTAAAGAGTAAACCTCCTTTTTGATTAAAGATATAATCACTTGGAATAAAGAGAAGAATGTGTTTATTTAATCCATTATAAGGAGTCGATGAAATAAAGCAAAACAACGCGAACATTTAAATGCGTCTCATGAATATTTCGTTCATTAAAGACTCAAAGGTGGTACTGAATCACAATTGCATGAAAAAGTATATGTTTATATGTTCCGAACATATGTAGACACATAGAGTTATGGGGAAAGGTTATTCTTCAAAATAATTGATAATGGTTCTTAACATCTTCGGATGAAATAACTACCCAACATATGTATACATACAGAGTTATGGGGAAAGGTCACAAGTTATTTATAACGGTACTTTTCACCTTCAGTTAACTCAAAATCTTTAGCCATATAGTGCTATGGGGAAAGGTTACAAGTTATTTATTACGGTACTTTTCACCTTCGGATAAAACAGTTAACTTTACATTTTTAGACATATGATGTTATGGGGAAGGTTACTTTATAAAATTATCTATAACAGTACTTTACCGCTTTGGATAAACAGTTAAACAAGGTTTTTCATGTAAATCGATAAATCAATCTTCAAGGTTATGGCCAACTTCGGTTATAAACAGTCAACCAGCAGATCAGACATCTCGTGATATAAAATATTTTACAATAAAGAAATCATACAAGCTGCAAAGTTGTGTTTAGAGTTCATTGTGTAACTAAAGATTCTCCAATATAAATAAAAGACATGTATTTTATGTATTAACTCAATATATCTGTTCCAATTAATGTAGCTATCAATTGATGTATTGTACTATCTTTTACTTAATCTTCTTACCTTAGCGTTATCCTCATCATCAGTGGCTATCGTGGTCGATTGACCTTAGCGTTACCCTCATCATCAGTAGTTATCGTCGTCGTTTGACCTTAGCGTTACCCTCATCATCAGTGGATATCGTCATCTATTGACATTAGCGTTACCCTCATCATCAGTGGTTATCGTCGTCGTTTGACATTAGCGTTACACTCATCATCAGTGGTTATCGTCGTTGTTTGACCTTAGCATTACCCCATAATCAGTGGATATCGTCGTCGTTTGACATTAGCGTTACCCTCATCATCAGTGGTTATCGTCGTCGTTTGACCTTAGCGTTACCCCCATAATCAGTGGTTATCGTCGTCGTTTGACTAAATCATTTTCCTCATCATCAGTGGTTATCGTCGTCGATTGACCTTAGCGTTACCCTCCTCATCAGTGGATATCGTAATCGATTGACATTAGCGTTACCCTCATCATCAGTGGTTATCGTCGTCGTTTGACCTTAGCGTTACACTCATCATCAGTGGTTATCGTCGTCGTTTGACATTAGCGTTACACTCATCATCAGTGGTTATCATCGTCGTTTGACCTTAGCGTTACCCCAATTATCAGTGGTTATCGTCGTCGTTTGACATTAGCGTTACCCTCATCATCAGTGGTTAATGTCGTCGTTTGACATTAGCGTTACCCTCATCATCAATGGTTATTGTCGTCGTTTGACATTAGCGTTACACTCATCATCAGTGGGTATCGTTGTTGTTTGACCTTAGCATTACCCCTATAATCAGTGGATATCGTCGTCGTTTGACATTAGCGTTACCCTCATCATCAATGGTTATCGTCGTTGTTTGACATTAGCGTTACACTCATCATCAGTGGTTATCGTCGTCGATTGACCTTAGAATTACCCTCCTCATCAGTGGATATCGTCATCGATTGACATTAGCGTTACCCTCATCATCAGTGGTTATCGTCGTCGTTTGGCATTAGCGTTACCCTCATCATCAGTGGTTATCGTCGTCGTTTGACCTTAGCGTTACCCTCATCATCAGGGGTTATCGTCGTCGATTGGCATTAGCGTTACCCTCATCATCAGTGGTTGTCGTCGTCGATTGACCTTAGCGTTACCCTCATCATCAGTGGTTATCGTCGTCGTTTGACCTTAGCGTTACCCTCATCATCAGGGGTTATCGTCGTCGATTGGCATTAGCGTTACCCTCATAATCAGTGGTTATCGTCGTCGATTGACCTTAGCGTTCCCCTCATCATCAGTGGTTATCGTCGTCGATTGGCATTAGCGTTCCCCTCATCATCAGTGGTTATCGTCGTCGTTTGACATAAGCATTACACTCATCATCAGTGGTTATCATCGTCGTTTGACATTAGCGTTACCATCATCATCAGTGGTTATTGTCGTCGTTTGACATTAGCGTTACCCTCATCATCATTGGTTATCGTCGTCGATTGGCATTAGCGTTACCCTCATCATCAGTGGTTGTCGTCGTCGATTGACCTTAGCGTTACCCTCATCATCAGGGGTTATCGTCGTCGATTGGCATTAGCGTTACCCTCATAATCAGTGGTTATCGTCGTCGATTGACCTTAGCGTTCCCCTCATCATCAGTGGTTATCGTCGTCGTTTGACCTTAGCGTTACCCTCATCATCAGGGGTTATCGTCGTCGATTGGCATTAGCGTTACCCTCATCATCAATGGTTATCGTCGTCGATTGACCTTAGCGTTTCCCTCATCATCAGTGGTTATCGTCGTCGTTTGACATTAGCGTTACCCTCATCATCAGTTGTTATCGTCGTCGTTTGACTTAAGCATTATCCTCATCATCCGTGGTTATTGTCGTCGTTTGACCTTAGCGTTACTCTCATCATCAGTGGTTATCGTCGTCGATTGACCTTAGCGTTACCCTCATCATCAGTGGTAATTGTCGTCGTTTGACATTAGCGTTACCCTCATCGTCCGTGGTTATCGTCGTCGTTTGACCTTAACGTTACCCTCATCATCAGTGGTTATTGTCGTCGTTTAACCTTATAGGACGGTATAGTTGATAAATTTGTCATCAGAATCACAGAATTGGAGATGATTGTGATGCTAGACACTATTCCACAGGAATCAGAGTCGCGACAAGACATCAGAGAATCTTCTTCTTTGCTGAATGACGAACTGGATAAGTTTCAATCTCCGATCACTGACACGACTTCCCTTCGGCAGAGCATCTGATCGCCTCCTTTTGCCAATAGAACTGGTGAATCTCCACTTCGCCAAGAAATCACCTCCTTCTCTGAATCTAGGGATGAAGACCCAATTGTAACTCATCATTTGTACCAAACGTAAAAATAATCGATTCCTTAAGTGTTTTCGACCATGAAGGAATAGTAAGAAACTTTAAAACCCTTATTAACGTTATAAACTAACAATGTTTGGCTGAAAAAGATAATGTATACGTACATTAGTATTAATGTAAACCGTGTCAGGATGAATACTAACTACAAGGTTAAGGCTTTCAAGATAAATCAAGCTGGTTAACATGTCTATAAATTCAGTCAGCAGACATGTCCTGGTTTCCTTTTTTACGTCAAACGAAGCATGTTATTGATAAGGTTAACTATATGGGTAAATTTTCCCATGTAAGCCACCCGAAACTTGATCACATATAGAGGGTTCATTGCCAGAAGGTGCTATTTGGATTTTTTTACTTTTCGAGATAATTGAGATTTAAGGTTTTAAATATATATATTTTAACCATGCTTTACATGAGAATGTTTTATTTGGTAATATTGATGGCCTGTATAAGTACTTTTTACTGTACAGTACTTTTGGTCATATCTGTCTTTTAAACTGCCATATTTGGTCGGGATGCTCGATAGCTCCTTTTGGCCGGCGAAATTTACCTCAATAATAATGAGCAAAAAGTTGCTATCTGAAGATAGCCCCTTCTGGCAGAGATAATTTCTTTTAAACTATTAACAAAAAGGTGTTATCTGGTTAGCATCATATTACATTATAAAATCTTTTATTCAATTGTTTGAAATTTATGATTTGAGGTTATTTTTTCTCATGTTATTGCAGGAAGAATCTCCCTTTCTTTTTATTCTTTGAATCATAGCATGTTTTACATTGTTTTCTTAAGCATCAAGATAATTGATAATACGTTTGTAATCGTGATCATCCATTAAGGAATATTTTTTAGATTTTTAGATGTCTTTTCATTCTATTCACCATCCCCTGTCAATGTTATATTCGATGACATCAGATTCAGGTAATTTATCCGTTATTTTTTTCGATTTTTGGGAACATTTCATAAAATCGCAAGTACTCCTCAGGAATGATATGCGATGAATATAAACAACAAAGATCCTTCCTTTATGTTCTGTAATTGGAAGTCGTTCTGTGTATCGTTTTGGCAAAGGCAAGTCATCGATCACCCAATGTTGTCTCTCCAAGAAGCTAGTACACACTTCATCGTACTGAAGGAAGATTTAAGGACATGCCATTAATTTGATTATCCCAGGTTGTTCTTTTGTATGTTGTATATGTTTGATATCATTCAGTAGAACCCGCTGTCCTTTGTCATCAAGAATGGTGTTTGTGTTGTACGATTTTGAAATGTTCTTAATATCCAAAAAATACCAATGCTTCATAGGTATATGACAGAGCATGGATTTGAACGCCTTTCCATGTAAACTACAATATCCTGACGTATGCTTCTTTGCAAATTCAATTGCTGAATGCATATTATTACACTCAATCCGGGTGTGTCGGGGTTCAAGAAACTACTGATCCATAGTCTTTGTGGTCGCGCTCGAAGACACAGAGTTAAACAATGCAGTTGGAATAAACTTGTTCTTGTTCTGACCGCTGCAGGTATCAGATAACAAGGATACATTCTAAACTGCATTTGGTAAAGAGATTAGGTATAATTAAAGACAGCTTCCCTTTTTGACCTCTGTTTATTCCATAGATAACACTGTCCTTCAAGTGAATAGACAGACAGATTATAGCAATACAGTTTTCTCTTTAACAAGTAAACACATCAAATGTGGGCACATGAAACTTCTTTTCTTCCTCTATCTTGTCCATTTCCTTTTCATTTCTACCTCTTATTTGAGTTGTTGGTGTTGTTGATATTTGTATTTCAAACAGAAATCTACTATTCCTAGTGCTTCTTTCTGTGAATATGCATTGCAGATGTTGAATTGATCCCTTTTTGGTGTACGATAGTACAGATTGTACTCGTTGCAAAATGTATTTCGGTACACTGGCAGAAACAACTCTTTGGCGTTTTTTCCTTTCTTTTTCTTTATATAAGGGATACATTTTATCTATTGTTAAGTCAATACTCAATTATTTCGTCTTGGAATCTTTTTCTGGTGTAGTGTGATACAACTGTCGGAAATAGCTTGATGTGTTGTCTAACAGAGTCGTTGTCAGTCTTTTGGGTCCTATTGTGTGGGCTTTTACGGCTCTTCCTGTCGAAAACTGACCCTGATAATTTCTTTTTGAATACACAGTCTATAATCATTTGGTTTTTCGTGTAAGTACATGTTCACAAATGAAATCCCATTGCCGGTCATTCGACTGTAAATTCCAATATGAATTAAAATGTTCCTGTCTTTCTTCCCAGATGTATGAGAGGAAGTCTGCATTTGCTGCAGTCTTGTTACTGTACGTCTCATTTTAACAATTTTTCCTGTAGTACTAAGACATTCCTGTCTTTTTTGTCTCTCATTTTTTCTTTTAGTTTTAGATTTTATTTAACATTCATTTGCGAGTAATTTCTTTGGTGGTGTTGAACAATTTCTTGTTATCATGGTGTTATATGTTCCAGGGTTTTTGGTTCACTTTTCCCTTTCTTTGGGGTAACTTCAAAAGCTGACAAATTCACATTTGGTCTATGTTGTGTATCTTCTATTTTAAGGGTGACACAAGTTTCATTGTGTTCCATTCCAAGAAGTAAGCAGTTTCTTTTCTAAGAGTTTTGCGAGTTTTGCTCCTTTTCAGTTGAGTTGAAATCGCTTGAAAGAGGCAACTGCTACTCTTTGCAATATCCTGCCTTTGTAATCCATGGCTTTTTAAAAAAAACGTCCAACCTTCGCTGGTGAAATGCTAGAAAAGTTTTCTTTCTTTGTTTTTCTTTTATGCTTTCTTCATGGTTTTGGCGATTTCAGATAGGGCTGTTTCGGAATCACTGCTACTGTAGATAGTTTACCTGTCTTTTTTGCTGTTATCCTTTATAATTGGGTCCGTTGGATCACTGTATTGGAAGTTTTCACGAGAAAAATCAGTTTGATCCTCCTCCGTTAAGGTGTTTCCATTTTCTGAGGGAAATATCTAGAGGGACAATCTTTGTTGAGCATGTATCATTGTCATGTTCTTTGTAATATAGTCTAAATGTGAAACAGCCATGAAAGTGCTTGCCTTGTTTTACACCATTAATCTGTCAGAATTTCAGACGTATTGTTATGCACTGAGAGGACATTTTCGAACAGTTAAACTAAATTTTCTTCCAAATATGCAAACAATGTCGGTCATCTGTTGCCATACCAAGAAGCTCCCATTACTTTTATATTGTTTCATTAGTAACACTAACTTCACCTTTGTTATTATCTGTAATTACCCATTTGTCATATGTCAGAAGGGGCTAACTGGAACCTAATACCTGCGTATCAGGTTGCAAACTGTTCGGCCAGAAGGTACTATCTGTGACATAGCACCTTTTGGCAGGCTAACTGTAGTAGATAGCACCTTCTGGCAATCAGGTTTTGTGAAATACTCAGATAGCACCTTATGTAATTATTAAGTATTTTCATCAATAAATGGAATTTTGTACAGATTTTTTCACAGATTAAGGGTAATGTATTATTCAATCAAATGGAGCAAAAAAACGTTTTTTGACAAAAATGGCAGATAGCACCTTCTGGCAATTATTATTTTTATATGTGTTTCTATCTATTGTTTTGTTTACGAATCAAATTTCTGTTCGTGTGCTGTTACTGTACATCTATGCTTGCCCATCCTCCAAATTATTATATGTAACGTTATGTACTCGCTATATCATGTATCCTTTTCACGTTCACGTCTGGCAACCCTCGGGAACATCCGAGAGCCTCCTGCGCTGCCCGGCCACTGCCCCAATCTTTGCAGTGAATGATCACCGGTCGGCCACCACCCTCAACCACAGCCACTTGAAGGACAGTGGTCAGGGTGGTGACCAGATCCCTGGTGACCTGCTGCCGGCATTCTGCAGGTTTGGGGCACTGGCCCGCACAGCTACAATTGGAGGTCAGGTCGATACCTACCTCCCCTATAGATGTACAGGCCAGGTCCGGCAGCTGCTGCAGGAAAGCCATCAGGTGGCGTCCCCTCCCCACTTTATGAGGGTGCAGGCCAATGGCTACCTTGACCCTAGGGTCACCAGCCACCTGGCCCTGGCGCCTAGACCAGCTGTCGGGTTAGGCATAGTTGGCCAGCCCGCCCAGAAGGACTACATCCCCACCTTCCTCCTGAGCCGCCAAGCCAGCGAAGGAGGTTGCCCTGCCTCTCGCTAGCAGAGCATCCAGATGGAAGTGGCAGTCATAGACTGCCACCGGTGGGGGCGCACAGGCGGACTTGGTCCTCTGGAGGCAGAGTCACCGCCATCAACAGAGGAGGACATAGCCGGCGCACAACCTACCTCCTCCGATCGGTCGGATGGTCTCGAGGCAGTAACACCGCCCTCCGAGGAACTAGTTGGTCGATGGGAGCCGGTCCTTGGGGCAGCCCCCGAGCCGGAGACCAAAAAGCGCCTCGGCCCGAGATACCCCTGGCGCCGTTCTCTGGGGATAAGCCTCATGATAGCCACTTGCAGCCACCAGTGGAGAAGGCTGCCAACGGACCGGGACGGACTGAGGGACACCGGCCCATCATCCCCCAGGAAATCGTTGATGGCTTCCGCCACAAATGTCTATCTGGGGGAGAAGGGACGAGGAGCATCCACAGCCCGCGCTGGGTAATGCCTACCCTCCACAATAAGGGCAAAAAACCCAGGACGTCCGGGATCCCACAGTCATGGGCCTGCGCACCAGACCCCTAACCCATTGGTCCCAGCCATCCTCGGGGCTGCCCTCATGATCAGGGTGTCGCTGCACTAGCTGCTCCCAGTTGTTCTCACTAACGCCACAAACTAGGCATCCACCCTCCACGTTCACCAACAATTGAGGTGAACTAAGAGTGCGTGACGCCTAGGGTGGCGGTCAACATCCGGGCACAGATCACAGTTCCGGTACCTGACCCCTTTGTTCCTGGCCGGCTCGCCGGGGAACGACGATGCCCCTTGCTCACTTGCCAGCTGGGGGACTCGACGCCTCTCGGCGGAGGAGGCTGTGCCTCGAGCAGAGAACCGGTCAAGAGGTGCAAACCCTTCCACAGCCCCGGCCGGAATGTAGGGGAGGGGTCCCAAGGACTGGGCCCTAGATTCCCTTTCCCCTGTAAGGGAAGCTAGCCCCCCACCAGCTAACTGGCAGGAAGACTCCTCCCAAACTTGCCTTCCGAGCAGAAAACCGCTAAGGAGGCTGACCGCCTACCTCTGGACCCGGCTGCAGGTTTAGACTGGGTCCCGAAGGTTTAACGGAGGTGAAGGGAGACGCAGAGGCAGCTGGCCGCCTCTGTCTTCCGGACCTCCTCCTCCTCTTTGGCTTCCGGTCCTTTCCCGGTGCTTCCTTCTCCGTATTGGAAGGCAAAGGGGCCCCCTGGAAAGGCACCGGCGTGGTTGCCTCAACCGCCTCCTCCCCAGGCCTCTGGGGTGCCCTGAATGTCCCCCACCCAAGGAACCGTCGGACCGACTCCTGATCTGTTTCGACCGGCGCCGTCCTCGTTATCCTGGGAGAAGGAGCCACAGGGTCAACTCCAGAGACCACGGGCAAATCCAGGATGAACTGGGGAGGGCCCATCCTGATAACAGGCTTGGGACTCCACCTCTCGTCCTCCTCACTGGAGGCCAGCTCCTCCTCGGGATCCTGGGTCCCCTCACTGAAGACCTCCCCCTCAGGCTCACTGGCCTCCTCTCGCACCCTTTGGATGGTGATGGACATTCCGTAAAAGGGGAACTCCTCCCCCTCGGGAGCTACCTCCACCTCCGAAGAAGCTACCTCCACCTCTGGAGGAGTCGCTAGACGAGTAGTCCACCCTCAAGTAGTCTTTCATTCTGTAAAGAAAAGAAAACCTTCCTCTACTATGACGAAATAGAAATACCCTCTTTTGAAGACCCGCTCTCAATTAAAGCTGTCTGCCTCAACCGCACCCTGTGACTTCATTTAACAAGTCCCAGGAGATACGGAGGGATTTTTATCATCCTTGCTACTATCCCTAGAGAGCTTCTCTATACACATAGGTATTGTATTTTTTATACCATAACACCAACTATGCTCTGCACTAGTTTAGTGAAGAACATAGTTGTCGAGTTGCTGTAGTGCCCTGGTCTGCCGCCCCGTGCGGGTACGTACCCCATTCGGAACGACACTAGCTCTATCGGGCCGCTCGTCAACGATTGAGCGCCCATGCTCAGAGACCTGTCCGTTCCTACCATCGTCATCCGTTACCACCAAGGGTTCGAAGGAATCTGCCCCCGCCGGGGGTCCTGGTCCCTGAATGCACATCTCACGGTTCTTTGCACCTACGACCGGCCCCTGTACGGGCGAGGAGAGAGAATGTTTCATGCGACGCAACCACAAGGGCAGAAACCGCCCATTGTAAGTTTTCAACCGATCATGATGACAGTGCTTTGACCCCTTGTGATTCCTCAAATTGTAAATTGGGTACTTTACCCCAGCTATCAGGTATGGTCCTATCCTGGGGGCCTGAGCTTTGAGCTTTTTCCTACCTTTGTGGACGTGTCTCTTTTGTATACGACGTCCCCTACTTCAAATATGGTTTCCGCCAACCTAAGGTCATAGTCCCGTTTTTGTCTCCGCTGAACCTTTCCCACCTGTTGCTGGGCAACAGTATGAATCTCTGTCAGCGAATCAACCAAATGCCTAACCCACTCATGAGGCTCCCTATTTGCGGGAGTCGAGAGACCCAATAGAAGATATATTGGCTGTAACGTTTCCCTTCCCAACATCATCATGTTGGGAGTGAACCCGATACTCCTGTGTTCTGCCGCATGCAAGGCCATCTTGATTAGAGGGAGGTAGTAATCCCATGTATCATCTTTACCCTTAATGCAGCAGCGTATCATTAGTAGCACCATGCTGTTTAACCGTTCAATTTGTCCGTTTGAGGAGGGGTGATAAGGCGTTGTACGAGTCTTGGCGATTTTCAGTAGCCGACACAAGCTGGTGAACAATTCGCTTACGAAATTTGACCCCTGATCTGTATGGATCTGTAGGGGGCACTCAAAAGTGGACAGGATGTTCTTAACCACACTGTATGCGACAGCCTCTGCACACTGGGTCGGGAGAGCTTCCATTTCTACCCTGTTGGTGAATTGATCCACCATCATCAGGATATACCGGTTGCCCATTTTTTTAGGGGAGAACGGTTCCAAGATATCAATGTGTACCCTCTCCATAGGGAATCCGGCATGGAAGGACTTAAGCCCGGTCTTAGCTTTTCTTTGCTTTTTGTTCCGAGTACAGGAAGTACAGGACTGTACGTGAAGTTTGGCATCCAGCGTCATGGTGTACCACCAGACATGCTGCCTCAACCGGAGAAACGTCTTCCTCTCCCCAAGCTGACCTCCTATGTCGCTATCATGTACACAGCTCAATGCCGTGTCACGCAGACTGGCGGGGAGAACCACCCGGGGCCACTTGTGGCGCACGGTAGGCTGTAAAAGTCTATACAATACCCTCTTTTGTAAAACTAACGAATTCTATATTAACCACAAGGCCTTAACGGCGAGACCATGTCCAAATAGCTCAGCATACGTCGGACATCTGTTATTCTCTATCCATAACATCACTGGCCCTATGTCAGGGTCGCGGAGCTGTGCCGTCCTTAAACCTTCCCCACTCAGTCCCTCCATCCAGTTAACGAGCTTTCCCTGGTGTTTCCCGGATTTCTCAGTTCCTGTTAGAGGTGTTCCGTCCTCGTTTCCGGAGGCCTTATTTACTTCAGACTCACTCTTCTCCTCAGAGGAAGAGTCACTACGGTCCGGTGTAATATCTGCCCCATCCCCCTCATTAGGCTAATTGTCGTCTGGGACTCCTGTGCAGCCGGGTACCTCTTCATTTGGCCCTGGCGTGGTTGGCGGAGCAGATAACTCCGGTTCGCTCTTATTGTCCGTCCGGTTGTCCCCGGAGAGGTCATTTAACACACACACACACACACACACACACACACACACATACACACACACACCCCTCGTCACTGTTCGACGACTGTGAGGCAATAACGGGTTGGACTGCCAATCCTAAGGTAATGGGAGAGTTCCTCTGGGGAGGACTCAATGGGGCAATGGCTCTGTAGGCTAGTGGAATCACATCATCTACATCTTCTCCAAATCTCTGCCACTGTTGGTGGGCACGTCTGCAGTATGAGCACCCCCCACAAGGAAGGCTTTCGACCTGTGTGCCTGCTTGGTAACAGTTACAGAGTTCCTCATGAGTCGGAGTTCGAGATAGCCCGTCTGCATTCCCGTGGTCTTTGCCATGTCGATGTAGAATGTGCATATCAAATTGAGCTAACTCCTCTAGCCATCGCGCGAATTGACCCTCAATGTGTTTGAATCGGGTCAACCACACCAAACTATTGTGATCAGTGCGCAGATAGAACCTCCTACCTTGCAGGTTATGACGGAAATGCCGACAAAACTTCACCACCGCAAAGAGTTCCTTGCGTGTAGTACAATACTTCCTCTGAGCAGGAATGAGAACTGGCTGGCTGGCGTGCGCAATTACCTTGATCTGTCCATCCTGTATCTGAGAAAGTTCTGCTCCGATGGAGGATTAGGAGGCGTCTGTATCAAGTATAAACTCCCCATCTCCGTTCGGATAAGACAAGCAAGGTGCGCTTGCTAGTGCCGCCTTGACATTCTCAAAGGCGCTCTGGTGCCTTTCGTCCCACTGGAAGTCAGCGATCACCTTGGTCAACTCATGCATTTTGCATTCCAGCATAGTTCTGGATATGGTTGCGGTTGTAGTTTGCGAAGCCCAGAAAAGACATGAGCTTAGTTTTATCCGCCGTTATTTGCCAGGTCTTGATGGCCTCGACTTTCTTTGGGTTCATCGATATTCCGGACTCGTTCACCAGTCGTCACAGGAAAACCGCCTCCTTTCGGAATAGCTCGCACCTCTTTGGTTTAAGCTTCAACCCGTACATTCGGAATCTGTCAAAAACTCGCTCCAGCTTGGCCAAGGTATCCACGAAGGACTTCCTGAGTATTACTATATCATCTAAGTATAATTACACCTCCGAACATGTTAGTCCCCGTAGGATGAGGTTCATCGCGCTTTGGAAGGTAGCTGGAGCGTTACAGAGACCGAAACCCTGCAATCCGCCTCATCCAGCACTATTTGGTAATAGCCTGAAGCCATATCCAGGGTGGAGAAGTACTTAGTTCCCTGGAGCGCGTCTAGGCAGTCGTCAATATTATGTTGTGCTTTTCACAAAACAGTTTTCAAAAAAGATTAACAACCACATATTTATATTGTCGATTGCCTTTATACAGTATATTTTTGTTCTGTTTAGTTTCTGCATCGACAACTAAAATTTAATCGATGCTTCCTTACTTCGAATTTCAAGAAACAGATTTCAACTTTTATATCAAGTGGAGTGTGTAATTTTAAACACATCTGCCAATAATATTTTTTGTTATTGTGATGACATGTGTAGAGGTCACGACAACAAAACATGTTTTAATGTATCAACCTACCCTTACGATAAGTGCAAAACGATATATTTGAGATAATGACGCAAATGAAAACTACGTATTATGTTCTGTTTCTAAGAACAAAAAGTTCATATAGTACCAAAACCAGTGAAAAATGGTTGAAATTTAGTTCCAGACCTAGCAAGACAATCATTTCATTTATTCTCCGGGCAAGTGAAACATTGATTCCGTTTAGTCCCAGGACAAGTAACACGGTGATTCTATTTATGCCCCGGACTAGTAAAAGAGTGATTCTATTTATGCCCCGGACAACACACAAACAGTCGTTTATCTACATCTACCCCTCATAGTCTACGCCCCTCTTGAACCTCATCCTTCTTCCACGAGGGGAGAACAGATTTCGTGTATACAATATTTAATCCTCTTGATCATTGACCAGTTGATTCATTGTAATGAATTAGATAAAATATCTTTCTAAGCATTTTCTTCGGTTTGGTAAGTATGGATTGTGAAAACTTCATGTAGCACAACCAATAAGTGTTTATATGTTACCCACTGACCCTCCAAGGGCGATGGCTGTTCTATTCATTGAAAAAAGAATTTGAACTGAATACTGAATAACATCGTAAGTGTAATTGAATTTTCTATGAGAGGAACAGATTCCAACACTGGTAAATATAAGAATTGAATTGCTTTCAGTTGGCATGCATAGGCAATATGGATTCCAAATGGAAAAAGGCAAATCCAACATGAAACACTAGAGCTTCATTGAATTTGCCTTTGTTCAGTTGTGCGTATGTACACAAAGATGTACACATATTGATGTCGATTCGGCTACGCTGTAAGCGTATGTACAATTAGTTGTGACATATGTACCGAAATGACTCGATTCAGCTACGCTTTGTTTAATACTTGGTCATAAATGTGCGATAGTCTATGCGCCCCCTCATCTCGATTTAGATCAGGCTCATTGCGGCGTATCCAAATGGCTTTCTTTACCTGCCTCTTGAACAGATTGCTCTCACGTATTGGTTGTGCTACATAAACGTTTCTCAATAGATTAAATATCATGTACCTAAAACTGGTTTATGAGAGATTTTCTATTTGCTCTCATCCAATAGTCAAAACTGTTGCCCTTGTTTCTGATTTCTGGACCTGGATCAATGTCGTCCGAGGCAGCTAGGTTCAGGGCAATAGTTTTCAATGTGAGAAGCGACAAATCAACAGTTGATGTTGCATATGTTAAATTTCCCGATAGCATTGTGTGGTGGGATTTACATAAACATATTGTAGTCCTATCTATTAAATAGAATGTTTTATCCATTGCAAATACGCTTAACCTTAATACATAATGTGTTTTATGATATTTGATGCACGACTGTATGGGATATTGCTGCTATCCATCAGGAAATCAAAGCTTTCGAAATATTCACCGTTGGTTTTAGTATGTAATGTATACCAGTATTCTTTTGCGAGGATTAAGTCAAATATTACACAACATTTTACAGTTTCAAAGCATGCTTATAGAGTGTCGATGTAAATGCAAAAAAAAAATGTATTCCATGAGAAGAAAAGACGTGTTTATATCACATGCTGATATTGTGGTTTGTTCTTATGAAATCATTTTTCAATTTGTTAGCTTTTATTCATGATATATTTTCATCATGAATGCCTGGACGAAACGTTCATTAACGAATAATTACATCAACGAAATATGTTAATCGCATGCATAACTGAAGGTTGGACTGATAAGTCAAACAGTATTACGAAAAATTAAATCAGAAAAAAATTACAATTTAACCATATTAAATGCGAAACGCATTGTTTTAAAATACATTGGATGATGCATATGCCAATAGTTCTTTGTTTTGACTCATTCTAAAAGTGGTTGAAATGCATTGGCGCTAACGTCTACCAAATACAAATGAATTACATATATGAACAATTTAAGTTTGTTCGTTGTTGCATAAACTAAAGACATATGACAATATACACTGATGAGGGGCCACTTTGAGGGAATCATTTCACTGAAATAGACTTTTCAATTATTCAGTTCTTTTCATTTCAGCCATTTTCCTTTATCTTTAAGCAGCAATACTTAAGAGGACAGTTTACTATTAAGTGTGACGATTTTCATTTTTCTATCATGAACTTTCCATTTCTTGCTTATAACATCCCTGCTTTTCTAACTTGTCACAGTTGGTTCAGTATTCAAGAGCTTGCTCAAAATATCATTATTTACTTTATATATGCCGTCTGGTCACAGACAAACTTACAACATAGAGTTTCCAAATAAACAGGTCGATGAAGATTATGGACACATTCAGAAAATACCTTTTCTTTGTTCTGAAAATCGATGTTTTTATTATGCTCTTTTGTGTGCTTTGTGGTTTTGTTGTTACTACTCGCGTTCTCTCTGAGTGTGAGGACATGCCATTACTTAGCTTTGACCTTGATTTACATACCGGATACCGTCGATGAAACCGCAGACGCTTACCCTGCCGGAGCACCAGGTCCTATTCTTTTTGTACGTTTTAAGGTTCTATATATTTTTGTCTAGGTCTAAATGTTATGATATTTACTTCTAATTAAATGTTGATAAAGGACTTTTCAACATTTTTGGGGGGGTTGGACCCTTTTTCAAAACCACTTTAAGCTTGGTGTTGTAAATGCCTTCGTCTAAGAATTGTTTATCACCTCAATTCGTTTAATATGTACAGCAGTCTCCCATAATACATAAGGTACGAGCTTAGCCATAAAACTCATCAAATACACAGAGCATGTCATTACTAAGAAAATCAGTGGTTGATGACATTATAGCACGCTCAGTCGATAATAAACTTACACACGAAATGTTTACTTGTCTCTGATATGATTATATACTATGAAATCACTAATTTTCGTGGTTTTGTTTTAATTTCATTTATTTCGTGGATACTCTGCATCTACGAATTCAAAGGTCAACGAAGTAATAACAGGTTTTACATAAAGCTATTCCTCGTGTGAATGGGTACTTGTTATCCACGGCTGGAAATTGTGTTTTTGGTGAAAACACGATAATATAAATCCCATGAAAATATTTAATTTCACAGTAAGCTGACACTTTCAGTGTCAGACATCTGTTTTACATCTAGTAAACTAGTATCAGTTTTATTCATCGGCTTGTTTTAACTAGGTTATTTTTTTATTATAACACGCTGGTGTCCCATCGTACGTTCAAACAGTTGAAAGCAGCGAAACCATGAATTTTGATAGAGAATAAAACAAAACAAATAACGTTTAATGTAATAAGATATACTTTCAACTAATGTTTCTATGCAATAAAATGGTTGCCAATTGTCAAATTCTCACCAATGGAAAGTGCCCAGTTGTGGAACCAATGACGGATTTCAAGATCCAGCCGGTACGCTCTCATATAATTGTAAAATTATTGTATTACAATATTGTACCTGCCTGTTATATAAAAACATGAAAATTCTTTCTTTTTTTTAAGTTTAAACTTTTATTTTTTAAACTTTCTGATCTTTTCCTTTGCGTGTGCAGTTGGAAAGTCATTGTGTTGAAGCAAAAAATTGCTCTGCATAAATATAAATATAAAACATTTAACAAGCGTTAATACACATCGACATTATCGGAAAACGAAGAACAGAGGACAATACAACTGAAGCGACATCAAAACGAACGAAAAAACCCAAAAACAGGACCTGAGGGGACAACGAATTAAATGGAACAACAGCAACAGCGTCTAAGGAGACACCGAAACATATGGAAAAATAAAAACAAGAACTGAGGAGACACCAAAACAAATGGAAAAACAAGATCTGAGGAAAAACAGAAGCAAAAGGAGGCTAAAACAGGAACTGAGGAGACACAAAAAAAACAATCAGAAAAAACAACAGAACCTGAGGCAACATCAAAACAAACGAAAAAACAAAAACAGGAACTGAGGAGGTACCAAAACAAATGAAAAAAAAAACAGGAACTGAGGAGACACAAAAACAAATGGTAAAACGAAAACAGGACAAGAGGAGACACCAAAACAAAACGAAAGACAATATTAGGACCCGAGGGGACACGAAAACAACAGGAAAGGCAACAACAGTAACCGAGGAGACAAAAAG
>NW_018408902.1:1151007-1185501 GCF_002113885.1 Mizuhopecten yessoensis | reverse complement strand
ATTCATCAGTTCATGTTTCTGATTGTTCATCTTCCTCTACCCTACCCTGTTTGGAGATTCCTCCTAAAGGGCTCATAGAGGCAGCACTAATAGTCCTCTTTTTCGATCCTTTGTTGGCCTGTACATGATCCTGAATCATCTTGGCTAAGATGTTGGCTCCATGTGGGCTGATGTGAATGCCCGTGGCATCATTTTGATCGTAACACCCCTTGATGGGTAGTCCTTTACTGATGAAACCCTTTTCTAGCTCCATATAATGATGATTTGTTTTTTTACACAGAGTTTTCACAAAATTGTTCACACTGCAGATGGCATGGTTAATTTTTTCACTCTGTGCACTTTTCCCTCTCTTGGGTAGGATACTACACAGTGTAATCCTGGACCTTGGAAAATGAAATCTGATTTTTTCCACTGCTGTTGTGAAGTTGATGGTGATGTTGTCAATGTTGTTGCTTGTGTTTTTGTTAACATCATTTGTACCTAGATGTATCACCACATCATCAACCGCCTCACTATCTATTGCTGGGTCTTGGTCACACATCTGCAGAAGTTCCTCCACCTTGCCTACTGTAGCCCCTGATTTGGACACAATTTTCATAGATGGGTCCGGTATCTCAACCCTGTTGCAGTTAGAAGCACCAAGTATAACTGATGTAATCCCTGGTTTGGGTACAGGTGTGCTCTGGGGTGGAGGTGCATGTGGTGCAAATACCCTCTGGTCTGGTTGGGTGGAATGTCCATGACCTGGGTCAAGGTCACTACCACCTGTACTCTGGCTAGAACTGCAGGTATCCAGGTGATTTACCTGTGCTCTATTGTCCTCACTCAGTACACTGTGACCAGGTGCTGGTTGCACTGTGTTCCTCAGATCTGGCTCTGGGCAGTCTCTCACCAGGTGAGCTGTACTCTTACACCTGTGACACTGTCTTTGCACTGTAGGTTTCATGGGGCACCGAAAAAAGGGGTGATCTGTCCGATAACAAAATCGACACTCAGTTCTGTTGTTGTCTGCATACAATCTTACAGAATAGCTACCAAATTTAGTTTCATTCGGAATCACTATTTTTGCATTTAGTAATTGCACATATCTCACACCAGTTTCGACCTCTGAGTCTTTCAGGGTTCCCCTTTTCAAACTCCCTGGGATCACCTCTCCATACTGTAGCATGACTGTTGTGATATATGTATCACTCAGTTCAAATGGAGCATCCTTGATTGTCACGTTTGTTATATTTTTCTCCACATCCAAAACACGCAAAAATCTGTTCCTCACATTGATACCGTTGATAATGAGGTCCCTTTTCTTTTCCTTGCTTGACAAGGTTACTACACACTCAAAGTTTGTAGTACTAAACTGGATACACTTCACAAATCCCCTACCTAGGGCCTCTTCAATGCCTGCCAATACTTCTTCATGGGTAACTTTGTACAGATTCCTAGTGTAAAAATGAACACTCATTTCCCTGGAAACCTCTTGGTTATTCATCTTCACAACCTCCTCCCTAGGACAAACAGCACTATCACTAATGGTTTGCCAAAAACCAACCAGAAATTCCAGTGTAAAACACTAGAAAATAAGTGAAAAGTCTCTGCTGATTTTTCCCAGTGTAGTGCCATCCAAGGGGCATAACTCTCTCTTTTTGTACGTTTTAAGGTTCTCTATGTATTTTTGTCTAGGTCTAAATGTTATGATATTTACATCTAATTAAATGTTGATAAAGGACTTAACATTTTTTGGGGGGTTGGACCCTTTTCCAAAACCACTTTAAGCTTGGTGTTGTAAATGCTTTCGTCTAAGAATTGTTTATTACCTCAATTCGTTTAATATGTACAGCAGTCTCCAATAATACACAAGGTACGAGCTTAGCCATAAAACTCATCAAAGACACAGAGCATGTCATTACTAAAAAAATCTGTGGTTGATGACATTCTAGCACGCTCCGTCGATAATAAACTTACACACGAAATGTTTACTTGTCTCTTATATGATTATATACTATGAAATCACTAATTTTCGTGGTTTTGTTTTAATTTCATTTTTTTCGTGGGTACTCGGTATCTACGAATTCAAAGGTCAACGAAGTAATAACAGGTTTGACATAAAGCTATTCCTCGTGTGAATGGGTACTTGTTATCCACGAATGCATGTACCCATGGAAATTGTGGTTTTGGTGAAAACACGATATATAAATCCCATGAAAATATTTCATTTCACAGTAAGCTGTCACTTTCAGTGTCAGACATCTGTTTTACGTCTAGTAAACTAGTATCAGTTTTATTCATCGGCTTGTTTTAACTAGGTTGTTTTCTTCATTATAACACGCAGGTATCCCATCATACGTTCAAACCATTGAAAGCAGCGAAACCATGAATGTTGATGGAGATTTAAAACAAAACAAATAACGTTTAACGTAATAAGATATACTTTCAACTAATGTTTCTATGCATATGTTTGAGGAGAGACATAGGGGTCCAGTATAATAGAGAACATACATTTGTATATTACATCACTACCCCTAGTGTTTGTGTATACGTAAGGAGTATGTGTTTGCGAATAATATACGTTCTTGTGACACTACTCCTGTCTAATATGGTTGCCTATGGTCAAATTCTCACCAATGGAAAGTGCCCAGTTGTGGAACCAATGACGGATTTCAAGATCCAGCCGGTACGTTCTCATATAATTGTAAAAATATTGTGTTACAATATCATATTTACATTCTGTCTTGCATTTGCCTATATGTCGTTAGTAAACCAAATTGCAGCATATGAGACTGTATACTACAATTTACAGTGATACGGCCAGTGTAGGAATACAGCTGGTACAAGATAAACAAACATGGCCCCCCGATACTTTCGGTATCAATAGGCCTATAGTCGGAAAACATTCTGGGTTCTTTAGCATTTAGCAATATAGTTCATCGCAAAAAAAAAAATAAGCAACTTGACAAATTATGACAATATAAATTTATTATAAGATGTGTAGGTACCACAAAAGTTTTGTAAGCGCCATTTTAGATACGAAATTACCAAGTTTGTTAACGTCATCACACAGGGGATCGGTTTCGAGATTTTGAGTTATGCATAACATCAGTGAATAATCACAACACTAACATTCAGCATTTCTAAAACCTTATAAAAGTCGAGGGTATCGACAAGGTTTTAAAATGAATATAAATACCTTTTTAAGTGTTGTGGTTTTTCAGTGATGTCATCCATTACTCAAAATCACGAAACCGAGCCCCTGTGAACGTCGTCTGCTAGCTATTTTAATCTGACCGATTAGACATGGAATCTATTTCAAACGAAATGTCATTGGAATCGTTATTAAACGTTTCCGAGTATGTATGCTTCTGAAAATAACGTTATATTCCAGTCAAAGGAAACATAAGTGTTTCCGAGGAAACCAATCAAGTCCGTTCAGCGCCGCATCACATCAAAATACATGTAATCTATTAATGCGCGAAAAACAGCTTTAATTTTAAACAAGCAGAAGTTATGCAATTATTAACAATTTTTCAACATATACACACTCATATGAAGTAAATAATAAAGTTTAAGTTTGTGTTCAAACCATTTAATGTGCGTGTGGTTTTCAATGACACGAGGGACTATATTATTTCTTCTGGAAATGTCGGCTGTTCTGGGATTTGAACTTACTGACGGCACTGATATGATAAGCGCGAAACTCAAACGTATTTTTGCTTCAGTTACTATACAAAACAAACTATATACATATAAATATAAATATAAGCATTGAACTGTTACCAGATGCAGTATACAGTCGATATGAATGCAATTTGGGTGACAGATAAATAGAATGTCACCCAAATTGCATTCATATCGACTGTATACTGCATCTGGTAACAGTTCAATGCTTAAGTACCTGCCTGTTATATAAAAACATGAAAATTCTCTTTTTTAAGTTTAAACTTTTATTTTTTAAACTTTCTGATCTTTTCCTTTGCGTGTGCAGTTGGAAAGTCATTGTATTGAAGCAAAAAAAAATGCTCTGCATAAATATAAATATAAATCATTTAACAAGCGTTATTAATACACATCGACATTATCGGAACACGAAGACCAGGGGACAATACAACTGGAGCGACATCAAAACGAACGGAAAAAACAAAAACAGGACCTGAGGGGACAACGAATTAAATGGAACAACAGCAACAGCGTCTAAGGAGACACCAAAATAAATGGAAAACAAAAACAGAGACTGAGGAAACACCAAAACAAAAGGGGGGAAATTGGATCTGAGGAGGAGACACCAAATCAAATGGGGAAAAACAGGACCTGAGGAGACACCGAAACATATGGAAAAATAAAAACAAGAACAGAGGAGACACCAAAACAAGTGGAAAAACAGGATCTGAGGAAAAACAGAAGCAACAGGAGGCTAAAACAGGAACTGAGGAGATACCAAAAAACAAAAAGAAAAAACAACAGAACCTGAGGCAACATCAAAACAAACGAAAAAACAAAAACAGGAACTGAGGAGGTACCAAAACAAATGATATTAGGACCCGAGGGGACACGAAAACAACAGGAAAGGCAACAACAGTAACCGAGGAGACAAAAAGATAATAGGAAAGACAATAACAGGTAATGAGGCGACATCATAACAAATGGAAAATAGTTACAGAAACGGAAGAGACGAGCACAAAAAAAGGATATACAACAAGAAAACATCAAAACAAAAGGGAAAACCAACAAAAGGGAGTAGACACTAAACAAAAGGAAAGAAACAATCTTAATTGAGAAAAAAACAACACTAAATGAAAGACGATAAAAGGCATCGAGGAGACACCAAAACAAAAGGAAAAAACATAAACCTCTACTAAAATACACTTATATAACGAGGAGAAATACTAGTATTACATATGTTAGTTATCCAAGTTAATTCTCAATGTCCCATACCTGGCCTTGAATAATGAAACAGATACATAGTCCGTGAGGTTTGATGTAACCGTGGTGGGGGCGATTTTCTCTTTAGAGTATTGGCAGTGTTCATAATATACACACTTTACCAACTACTATTTTGAAATAAACCAGTACCCGTTATTTTGTGAAATTCATATCATTAATGGATTTTTTAAACCTTCCTTTTCTGTTTCAACAGTAGACCTCTTTTGATTTCCACCTTTTTTACCCCTAGTATCACAGCTGTATGATGCAGTGTAATTTACTTTAAGCCTACTTTATCAGCTACCAAGTTGTATAGAGGCAATCACATGTGTGCATAACGTTCATCTTTCAAGGTCCTAATCTAAATATTTGTATACGCACTCACACTCCCACACAAAATACTGCACGGAGTTTACGTGTTCAGATGTTAATAGCATGAGGGTTTAGTTATACAGCTTGATGCCCACTTCATAGTCTACTGATGGATAATACCAGTATAATTTATAAGCCACAAGCATGGCCCCATATGTGTGTCATGTCATGCATCATGTCTGTTTGTTATGTGTGTGTTTGAAGGGTATTGATATATCCACTGTCATGTACCATAGGGTTTGTCAGGTTATACTGCAATTATCGATCAGATAACCCATGCAATGTGCCCTGTGGCTTCTTCTATACAAAAGCTCACTGGGGTCGTTAAGTGCATTATCAACTGATTACCCAAGGTCTGATTAACTTTGTGACAATATTGCCCTGTGACCATATTCATGAAACTGCACTCAATCATGGATTCTTTGCTCAACCTAACTTTCCTGTTTCTCTGTTAAATAACGTGTCATGGTAAAAACTTCAAGAGTAACATTGAGACCAGAATTCTGTTTTTAAGTCTTTCCAAAATTCTTCTTAATCACTAACAAAACCAAATGAATGTTTATTAATCGATCACCGAACCAAGAGGGTTGAGCACATAATCTGAGTTTAAGCACGATCAAGGTTTCATGAATACGGAATCTTATGGTTTAGGCTTAGGTTTTGGTGAGTGGATGGATGTAAAACATGTAGATTAAAACACAAAACGTGTTTAAATAATTATTATGATAATTCAATTAAACAATGTTTTAATTATCTTTTGACACAGCGATGTAACAGTACAACATTTCAAACTCTTATAATCCCAGAAGGGAACTCCCAATATTATGTATTTTACAACAACCAATTGTCTATAGTGGCATTTATGATAGGAACAATTCAATTCTGATACTAGTATTTATCAAAATAACCAGGGAACCATTATCTTCTATGAATTGTCAGCCATTTGTCATATGCATTACACATAATTTAAAATAATTCGGAAATTTAGATATGTAGTATATATATTTGATATAAATACAGCTCCTTTTGTATATGGTGTTTAGTTTAGGAAGCAGGTATCGTTCTGGAACACATAAGTCTCGTTTTGTTGTTTCGTTAATGTGTACACATATATGTGGGGAAATATTTTACACGGGCGTTTACGAATAACGTTTGCCAGTTTCACTTAAACGTTTATATATGCAGTAAAGAGATGCATTTTTTGGAATTCAGTTATTTGTGATACTCACAATTATCTTATAAATTGAAGAAAATTGTTTTTGTCTATCAAAACATTTTACAGGAGATACGTATTATTGTTTTTCATTTTTCAGTTCCTTGGGGTCTGGTACGAGGTGTTTCGATTCTATGACCAGTTTGAGGAAGGTCAAAGTTGTATCCGAATGGAATACACACTCAAACCAAACGAACACATAGGTCTCCACAACTATGGGGATCTGTAAGTACTTTTTGTTTCAGTGCTTTTGTCTTGACACCTGGCAAATTTAAGGATATCAACGTTTGACGTTGTTTGCGATAAGGGGCTGTTTTCAGTCCTAGTCTACATTTTAAGTTTTACATATATATGATAAGAGAGAAGAAAAATAGATTAAAGCCGAATTTGAAAAAGAGCAGAAGGACACTTCGTATGCGAGACTTGAATAATGTTCCTAGTTAAACTATGTTACTTGTGAACGGTTCCTTATGATATTTTGCACTGTTTTATTTTCTGTATGTATTCACATAGGTAATTACTGAAAGGGATACTACAAAAAAAGTCCTTACATAAATGAATTTTATTCCGATTTGTTGGAAAAAAGTATGTTACATCATTGGATATTTATCTAATTGTAAAGTTGTTTGGGACCTATTATATTTTAGGATAGAAAGGTATTTGACGCGCTGGAACTGATTCTCGATTGCGTGTTGTTACTTATACAATATAACTTATAAAAATAATGAGAACGATTCTGCGTATAATACTTTATTTCATGTAGGAACCAACAAACGAGTGTTAAAATGTGTTCGCATTTTTATTCCAAATACATTATAATATAGAAAGAAACTTTTTAGCCAATTTTTAGTCAAACCAGTTGTTCTAGATTGTTTACATGGTATCATCATTTATCCTTCACAGACCGGACAATACGACTGTGGTGGCTGAAGGAGACGGTTATGTTTCTGACCCTTCCATTCCTGCCAGGTATATGGTCACGTTCTCGGGCAGTAAGTATCTGACATTGTTTATTTGCAGCTTATTTCATTATTTGTTTCCTTTTTTCATGTTATTATTACTGTGATATTTTTTATAAATCGGATAGATAACAATTAATAATCTAAAAATATATTTTGAAACATTCTGAAAATCGCAAGTGTTCAAAATATATATCATCTGAAGCATTTTTACTAAAATTATTAAGTGTGCATTTTAATTGTTGTAACTACTCTTCGCACGGTATTGCATGTGTTTCATTGTTTTCGTTCCTCGTGAATATGACCAGATTGCATTTGTTCATATGTTTTGTTGAGATTTGCAAGGCCTGCAAATTATTCTTTTTAAATTTCATTTTTCTATGATCAATGAAAAGTAACTATCATCAACAACTTTTAGACATAGACGGACCTTAATCGACACTAAATTTAACCGCGTTGCTATTTTCACCGAAAAAGATAAATCAACATTTTCACATAAGATTATCGGTCAACGTGAAGTTAGACATTTTTTTTCTCACATTTCTTATCATCTTATAGTGACGTCGAAGTCAACAACCATTTAGGTTTGAAGGCGACCATACTTTGATGATGGACAAATAGTAATATTCACAAACATTCTTAAGATAAGCAAAGGCCTTTTTTCTGTTTATTTGAAATGTATGCTTTGCTGTTTTGAGATTGATATATTGCAATTGAGTAAGAACTTATGTTTGCAATCGCAGATCAGCTTACTATAAAAATTACGAAAGTGACACTGTATATAATATACAATATGGCTTGAAAGTTTGTATTGCACACCTGGTTTATTCGACTATAACGATACAGCTAGTCCTCAGGGCATGAAGTGCAAGGTTCTCAGATGTGCATGTGGCAATACAAGCATGTAGTATTGTCCCTGGCCGGAACTCCTTTCAGTTGAATCTCATTGGTTGATAATCACTTTTCTAATCGACAAATTGAAACAATATGTTCCGAACATTTTTGCGATATTTTATACGGGGTGATCTTGATACAAGTTTAGCAGAAAGAGTATACTGCTTATCAAGTTATTGTAAACAAAATGATGAAAAATACCATATGTCTATAACTAACGTTACAGAGAGCACCGGTTCATTGCGTAGAGTTACATATCCTAGATCTCCAGTGAGTACTTATGGATGTTGTTAGCATATAACCTCGTTCTTTCTAGACATGTCCTATATAAATGTGAAGCAGTGCCTATGAATACAAGTATTTTTATTAACTCAGTATAAATTTTAATAATTTGACAGGTAAGCTCCCCTTGGATTACTCTATCATAGCTACCGACTACACATACCACGCCCTCGTCTTCTCTTGTACCGAGTTCCTGGACATGGCCAACGCCCAGTTTGCGTGGGTTCTCAGTCGTAACAGAACCATCGACAATAAGGTCATGCAAAGATTGGTCGCAAAGCTATCCTGTTTCGGAGTTGGTGTTGACAACTTTGAGGACAGTCCACAGCTAAACTGCTGAATAACCGTTCTTTTCATTTCATTTTCCTTGTCATTAGTATCATGTAAAGGTACTTGTATTTACCATACTCTAATAGCACATCATACAACATACCAAAGTGACATTATTTAGCGAGCGAGGTTTGTGTTGTTGTACAAATTCTAGAGGTTAACTTCCCTATCATGTTTCAGTATATTATCTTTGATAAAGATTGCCTAGACATAATACGTCTATCAGTGTATTGGGGCTTCTAGATTGGAGCACAATATTTGCATATGACGATAGTCCGTCTTTGCGTATTGCAGAGTTATCTTCTCTTGGGAGCAGGTATTGATTGTCACGTCACTGGTTTGTATGAGAAAATTACGTCGTTTTCTCAAAAATTGATGACGTTGCTCTCACAAACAAGTGACGTAACAATCAATGCCTGCTCCCAAGAGAAGATAACTCTGTAATATGCAAAGACGGAATATAATAACACTGTTAACAAAGGCAAAATAAAATTGGAATAACCATCGACTAAATTGTTCATTCAATTAGGAACATAACGTATTAAGTGCATCTGATTAACATTTGTAGTACATGCTAAACAATATTTGTGATCAAAGTGGGGGCATCACATTTGGCCCTTATACGTACATTGTTTGTAGCCCTTGTATGTACATTGTTTGTGGCCCTTATATGTACATTTGTTTGTGGCCCTTGTATGTACATTGTTTTTTGGCCCTTGTATGTACCTTTTATGATTATGGATGCATATTATTTGTGACCCATGTATGTGCATCATTTGTGGCCTTTGTATGAACACTTCTGGGACAGAATTTTCGACCAAATTAACATTGATAAATTTAATTGCAAACGAATGTTTTGAAAGTCCGAGTGATATTTTAAATAGTAAGACTATGCTCATAACATTATAATCACACAAAGTAAATATTTTGTTATGAATATTAAAAATGGAAAAGGTAGTTAATCCCGTAAAAATCTCCTGATATTCCACGTTGGTGTATTGTTGTGACCAGAATCAATGTTTCGTGAACAAGGTGAAAAAACTACTGAAATCGTCGATCAGACAACAATCAACGGTAACAACGTTCATATGAATCGCAAATTAATTTGTACTGCAAAATTGTTTATTATCTAACTAGTAACAGGAGAGATACAAAATACAGAGTGGCAGACATACCATGGTATATAAGTAAAATTCAAGAATGGACACTGTAGAGTTGTAGATGTGTGTAACGCTTCTTTGTCACGGCTTCGGCCAAATGTCCAGAACATGTGATCAGTTACAGGTTGAGCTGCCACTGCTGTCGTTACTGGGTTCTGCAATAGTAACAATAAATTATCATACAAATGCTACTTACATTGGTCTTGTAACGAAGCATTTATACCATGTTATATATGGAGCACGATGCGCTGACCGCGTCATGTACGTACCAAAGTTTCCATTGTCCCCGGGATTAGCACACAACCTGTTCTGACATACTTTGCCGCTGGGACACGATGAACACGACTTTCCCTGGGTATAGGGCGTGGCTCCACGGTAGTTACCACTGCAATTCAGATATAATTTTACTTTGAGAATATCAAGCAAATCAATGAAAAACGGCAATATAAAAAATGTATTACAAAGGGTCAAAACTCAAATAATACATCGGATCTTATAAGCTGGCTCAGAAAGACAGCAAACAGAGTTGGGTAGTAGCCATATATGGCACCTGTCTGGTTGTCTCCTATCAATAAGAAAAAAGTATGCGGGCAAATACGACAAAGAATATTGAGTTGTATTATCATGGTTAGCACTGGAAACTTATAGGTAGAAAGAATGACATTATGCCTACCACGGCATATCTGAAAGGTAGACTGAAGCTCAGCCTAGTTAGGTTATTGGTCAGCGAGTAGCGTTTAGATTTAGTCCTGATAGAACCGACTCCAGGTTAGCGGAAAGAGGATTGTTCGTATGCTACTACTAACGAAAGGAAAGTTAACGATCGTAGAATAAAAATCATCGTCACATTAGGACCAAGCTTTAGCAGTGATGTGTGACTATTATGTTACATATTTTAAAGATAAACATCTAGATATGCAGTTGAAGAGGCCGAATATGTGGTATAATAAATGTCAAAGAGAATAAATGAGAACTAAATAGTTCTCAGTTCTCTGGCTAGTGAAGGACAACACATGATTTATATTGTTTTCAAACACTAGTAGTTCTTAATTACACGATAATACATAAAAAAGACACAGCTCGTCCACAAAACAATTCATGCTACGCCATATAAAATACAATGTGTTACATAAGTCTTTTATGAGTTTCAAGCTTGTTAAATGGAAAGCTTGCTAAATGGAAAGCTTGTTAAATGGAAAGCTTGCTAAATGGAAAGCTTGTTAAACGGAAAGTTTGTTAAATGGAAAGCTTGCTAAATGGAAAGCTTGTTAAATGGAAAGCTTGTTAAATGAAAAGCTTGTTAAATGGAAAGCTTGCTAAATGGAAAGTTTGCTAAATGGAAAGCTTGTTAAATGGAAAGCTTGCTAAATGGAAAGCTTGTTAAAAGGAAAGCTTGTTAAATTGAAAGCTTGTTAAATTGAAAGCTTGTTAAATGGAAAGCTTGTTAAAAGGAAAGCTTGTTAAATGGAAAGCTTGCTAAATGGAAAGAAAGGTTATATTCTTTTTATCATAGGACTTTGAAACTAGATACCATTGCAAGAGCGAACGCCATGATCAACCTAAACACCAAGCTCTGATTTTAGTGTTTTTGATGTCCATGTAGTAATAAATACGTACGTCACTATGAATGTTATCATCAGTCTAGCTAATCAGAACAATTCACATTGTTAAATCAATTTCTTTCCTGATACGCTATACTGCAATGCAATCTCGATATCGTATACAAGTATTATATATGGCATGGTTTTAATAACATCCCAGTTTATCAATGACGATAATTATATAAATCATTTGACAATTAGATGAAAAAATTGCCGTATATACTGAGGGTGGTTAGTGTTACTTACCCTTTTCCATAGTTACAAACGACTATAACAGAATTGGTCCAACCACTGCTTAGTCCCGAGACGGAGTTACAACGCGCGGCACCACACCCAACGAACTCTGAATCATGCCACACAACCTAAACATAAATCATGTCATACTTGCTACAATATACACATTTAGTTATGACAAAGTTTACAACATAAAACAGGTCATGACATTAATAGTTTACGACACAAACCATAATATCATTATAATTAAACGGAAGCCATAGCGTGATTTCCACTTTCTTTAAAACTTTTCTGTGAAAGGCAGGAACTCACCTGTAAAAAGATGAATTATGTTGGAGGTAAGACAGAAAAATCTCAACCAAGGGGTTAGATTCTTAAATATTTTACCCGAGGCATTGCCGAGGGCCCGACATTTAAGAATCTTACACTGAGGATTGATATGTTTCTGTCTTACTCCTTAAGTCGTGAATTATTATTTTTCTCCCACATCAAATAGAAGAGGGCATTTTTTTGAAATTCAAACGTTGATTCCATAATTTCCTGCAAATCGTATTTATCTTCCGTAATCTTCTATTGTTGTCGTGACGTCACACAATTGTTATAACAGGGGAGTCCGGACCTCCGTGTTTACCCTTGGGTAAGATAGAAATATCTTTCCCTCACCAAAAATGTTGATATCACTGTTAAATGGACAAGAAAACACTGTCGTTAAGACAGCCTACACGCGCTATGACGTCATGACGTTAGTCGCCAGGCAAGTCCGCCAAATGACGTCGGTGTTGGAAGTACATTTGTGTAGTTCTGTTGTGTTGACTGCGTTAAATGAATTATTAACTTACATACAGCAGTTGAATTCAAATTAAGATATTGTTAACTTTGTGCTTTAAATGAATTTCTGACAGTCTACACCACAAACCATTGACAGAGTTTACATCAAACATAAATTACGCGACTGATTGGTTTGATTTAGTTTGGTTTAGTATTGATTAGCGTCCTATTAACAGCTATGGTCATTTAAGGACGGCCTCCCCTGTGTGCAAGATGCATTCATGTAGTGTATGCGTGTGTGTTTTCGGAGGCTGCGATATGTTCGTGTTTGTCTCCTTGTGATAGCGCGGAACTGATGCCGACTTTATATTGCTACCTCACAGAAACATACTGCCGAAAACAACCAGCAGTAAACCCCTCCCGGTCACATTATACTGACAACTGGCGAACCAGCCGTCCCACTCCTAAACAGGAGTAGAAACTACCATTTTACAGACCCTGGTATGTCTCGGCCAGGGGACAGCGCCCAAAGCCTTCCTCACAGGGTCGAACTCTCAACTAAAGGCCAAAAGTGAGGCATTGTCAATGGAGACATTTGGAAGAAGAAAGATTGTTTAGAAAGAAGAGAAAAGATAAAATCTCAAATTTAGTCGCCTCTTATGATCATGCAATGGGGGCAGCAGGTACAATTCTTACGACTTACATGACTGACACAGTCTACACCACAAACCACCAACACAGTGATCACATCAAACATAAATTACATGACTGACACAGTCTACAACTCAAACCATTGACAGTGATCACATCAGCACAAATTACATGACTGACACAGTCTACACCTCAAAGCATTGACAGTGCTCACATCAAACATAAATTACATGACTGACACAGTCTACACCACAAACCGTTGACACAGTTTACATCAAACATAAATTACATGACTGGCACAGTCTACACCACAAACCATGAACACAGTTTACATATAACATAAATTACATGACTGGCACAGTCTACACCACAAACCATGAACACAGTTTACATATAACATAAATTACACGACTGACACAGTCTACACCACAAACCATTGACACAGTTTCCATCAAACATAAAGTACATGACTGACACAGTCTACTACACGAACAATTGACACAGTTTACATCAAACATAAATTACATGACTGACACAATCTACACCACAAACCATTGACACAGTTTACATCAAACATAAATTACATGACTGACACAATCTACACCACAAACCATTGACACAGTTTACATCAAACATAAATTACATGACTGACACAATCTACACCACAAACCATTGACACAGTTTACATCAAACATAAATTACATGACTGACACAATCTACACCACAAACCATTGACACAGTTTACATCAAACATAAATTACATGACTGACACAATCTACACCACAAACCATTGACACAGTTTACATCAAACATAAATTACATGACTGACACAATCTACACCACAAACCATTGACACAGTTTACATCAAACATAAATTACATGACTGACACAATCTACACCACAAACCATTGACACAGTTTACATCAAACATAAATTACATGACTGACACAATCTACACCACAAACCATTGACACAGTTTACATCAAACATAAATTACATGACTGACACAATCTACACCACAAACCATTGACACAGTTTACATCAAACATAAATTACATGACTGACACAATCTACACCACAAACCATTGACACAGTTTACATCAAACATAAATTACATGACTGGCACAATCTACACCACAAACCATTGACACAGTTTACATCAAACATAAATTACATGACTGGCACAGTGTACACCACAAACCATTGACACAGTTTACATCAAACATCAATTACATGACTGACACAATCTACACCACAAACCATTGACACAGTTTACATCAAACATAAATTACATGACTGACACAATCTACACCACAAACCATTGACACAGTTTACATCAAACATAAATTACATGACTGGCACAATCTACACCACAAACCATTGACACAGTTTACATCAAACATCAATTACATGACTGACACAGTCTACACCACAAACCATTGACACAGTTTACATCAAACATAAATTACATGACTGACACAATCTACACCACAAAGCATTGACAGTGTTCACATCAAACATAAATAACATGACTGACACAGTCTACACCACAAACCGTTGACACAGTTTACATATAACATAAATTACATGACTGACACAGTCTTCACCACAAACCATTGACAGTGTTCACATCAAACACAAATTACATGACTGACACAGTCTACACCACAAACCATGAACATTTACATCAAACATAAATTACATGACTGACACAGTCTATACCACAAACAATTGTCACAGTTTACATATAACACAAATTACATGACTGACACAGTCTACACCACAAACCATTGACAGTGATCACATCAAACATAAATTACATGACTGACACAGTCTATACCACAAACAATTGACACAGTTTACATATAACACAAATTACATGACTGACACAGTCTACACCACAAACCATGAACACAGTTTACATCAAACATAAATTACATGACTGACACAGTCTACACCACAAACAATTGACAGTGATCACATCAAACATAAATTACATGACTGGCACAGTCTACACCACAAACCATTGACAGTGTTCACATCAAACATAAATTACATGACTGACACAGTCTACACAACAAACCATTGACAGTGTTCACATCAAACATAAATTACATGACTGACACAGTCTACACCACAAACAATTGACACAGTTTACATCAAACATAAATTACATGACTGACACAGTCTTCAACACAAACCATGACACATCAGAAGAATCAGAAAACAATTCAAATATTTCCGCTTCCCGGTCAAGCTGTTGACCGCATCCTACCTGTGTATAGTGACCACACACTGATGTGCAGCCTAGTGTGGCGTAGTTGTAATTCTTCACTTCACTGACCCATGAGTCGACCACGCCTTCTCCGTTATATGCTGAAATAAGTTAATAATAACGAATGGTCAATAATGCTTTTTTATCATTAACATGATATTAAACATGATTATTATTTAGAAAAAAACACGCTAATGTTGTCATGAGAAATAATGTGACATCGAAAAATATATAGATTTTAAGTGTTTTCTACGTTACGCTTGGAATAATCAAACTTACTTCCGGATGTCAGGAAAAGGTTCTCGCCAACATAGCTGAATGATGGGGCATCTGACCTGGCAGCATTATGTGACCAGACACATCTCTCAGCGTAGCTCTGAGCTACAGTAGCAAGTTCGTTACTCCATGACTGTAAAACACAAAATTAGCATTGCCTGCACTATTACAAATATGAATACAGATGATCGTAAAAGATGCTGTTTGAGGATGATTTACGTTCAACAGAGTGAAATTATTATCAAGTGTAAACTATGAGCTTCACCGATTGTATCATGTTTGACTCACGGGATTATAAATCAGAATTGATTCTCACCGAGAATAAGATGTGATGTAATATTAACTGACATGTTGCATAATACCATACTTTCGCCATCATGCTATATTTTGTATGCAATCCATGTATAACCCTGGTTCTCCCACAAACATCAAATGTTTCTTTACTCCCGAATCACTGGATAAACCTGATTTGTAACGTCATCTTCCATTGTGACGTCATAGTTTACCAGATCGAAAACAGGAAAAATGTATTCTCGAAAGATCTGAACGTTGTGGGGGAAAAAGATCCCCAAACACGTGTTGGTTGATTCATATTTATCTAACTCTAGTTAGTAAATTTTAAAACTGTAAAAGACAATCCGTAAAACCCGATTCTCCATCATTAACCGTTGATGTAGACAATGTTCACAGCTAGATAAACAGGATAACCAACCATGACTCGTTGGGGAAACTCTATTACTTTGTTAATGATGTAAAAACAAGAACAGCAGATTGAAAGAAAGAACGAGTGGATGAATGTTTGCATTGGTAATGATGATGGTCTATTATAATGACACGTGTTAAGTCGGCCTTGTGATAATGGGCATATCAGATCCTTTTCCATGTATTTCTATGAATATATCAAAAAAGTTCAATTCTCTCAGATATTTGGCGTATTCTTTCTAAAAACCTTTTCTCCACAACAAGTGATTTGGTTGATCAGTCGTAAATAGACATGGCTCAACGTTTCTGTCGCGTTCTGTTGCATATTAATGCAGTATTATGAACAATTAACGTTCGAATACAACCCTTTCTACTTCCTGCAAAAACCAGGTATCATATGAAAATGAATCATCTGGGAACATTTAGAACACCTCGGCCAATTCTCTGATTCTCATCTTATTTGACTTGTTGAAAGGTATTGTAATCAAGGCGAGGTATTCAGAATGATCTGGAACAGAGGCCAGATACAGTCAAAGCAAATGGCGTCACTGCTGTAAAACAAATATAGGTACCAGTAAACCCTTTTGCTGAACTAGAGTAGTTCATGATACTACCGTCTTTATCAGGGAACTACATTGATACGATGAGAACCCTAGGTTCATGAACGTTCTTATATTTCAGATACTTTTTTACTTAACTAAAGCCGTATTTTTCATGCAGGAAAATTTCACCAGAAAGTACTTAGATGAACAAGTAAATGGTCTTTAAATCGATACGAACATATAGGAAACTGGGTTCGTTTGTTCCTGTGTGTTGACGCTGTAAAATGTCTGTTTTTATTTTACAATCTTTTAATGTCTTGTTGACATTTGTATGATCAAATATGATATAAGGAAATAACGTTAAATCGAACTGTTTGCTTTGACTTGTACAAGAAAGTTACTCACTCAAGCAGTAAACACTCTTACAAACTCAGCTAGGCTATTAAAATGATTCATTCGTGGATTTCATTGTAATATTTTATCAAATCGACTTAACAAAATCATATTAAGCGATACGTTTAGCTTTAAAAACGACGTCATTTCTTTTAAACATTTCGGAAAGTGATGATATGGTTTGCAGTGGTTCACAACTCACCATTTTTAACATGTTAGCGGCTCTCGGGGAAACCTCTGATCTAGCTTTGTTATGGTAATCGACCAAGTCCTGTTTCTGACCCTCCGAAAGACCACTGAAACCGGCATTTTTCTTGTCCAGATGTAGCTCTCCTCCTAACTTGAATGCTCGCTGTAGATCTTCCTCCAGTTCTTTCAGCACAGTGTCCTGTGGAGCAGCGGCTACCATAGCAACCAAACACCAACCAATCACAATGGTTACCCTCATGGTGAGATACAAAATCTAGAACCTCTCGTGGAAGAATCAGCAACAAATTGAAACACAAACCATGCTAACAGCAGATTTATACACAAGACCTTGTTTACAATGAAAATTTAATTAGCATTTTACTTAAGAAGAAATTGTTTCTTGGCTCAAGCCTATTTACTTGACGGATTATTTAGACTTAAGCTCTAGTTCAGGTACAAAGAATTTACATTAACAACTTTTGGAAAATGTTAACACAATATTAAAATGCTAGATTAATAGTTTAATACTTCTAAAATAATCTTTCAGCATATTGTGTGGTCGCTGGTCGCGTTAGACAGATGGTCGCTTAATACAGTTAAATTACATGGTAAAAACGGCTATGAGGAATGAAAAGTGGTCGCATAAAACAGATGGTCGTTTAATACATATGGTCGCTTGAGCAGATTCGACTGTATGTCATGTTTATGGACAGTCTTCCGTATATGATGATAACATAGCGCATTATATATATAGCTAGACTTACACTTGTCAACAAATATATTGTCTATATTATTTTATCTGTAGTACTTTGCCTGATGATTTCCCTGCAAAAAGAATATTGGATTACGTTTTATCTCAAATGAAGCCGAGTAACCCGTAGGGAAATAAGTTCATAGCGTGATCTCTTTGTAAGATTTTCAACAAACATATATTTGATAGCCATGACACCAGTGAAATCATCTTACCTGTGCTACTGAAATTCATAACAACAATACAAGGGAGGCAGGAAAAAAGAATAATGAATTACTACACTTTTATTTAGTTTTTACTTTATTTTATACTTGCGTCAATGATATTAAACAAACTTTGTTTACCGTTAAACACATATTTACCTGCCATAAACTAAGACAGTTGTCCCTTACTGATTAATGTTTGTACTGCCATCTATATTCAAACGAAGACAGTTAAGAACAAACATGAATTGTTCGTGACCCTTAGATTAATCAGGATCAAACGATTTGTAAAGGAGGTAGAAAGGACTGTAGCACATATCTGTTTACTTACAACATTCCAATCTACAACACACTGAAAAGTGGTACTTCTGTACCAAAGTTCACGTTTTATAATTGATTTGAAACATTTATGTTCAGGATTCATCACCCCTATAGAATTAACATACAGTAATTGTATTCATGCGCGTCATGGAATACAAGCATATGAAAGTCGCGGATTGACACTGGCATGTTTATTTCGAGTAAGGAAGAAAAAGAATTTCCTTAAAACCTTTGGAATGCATTATGATACCGTTAATTTGTATTGCATGAAAAATACCGTTTGGGGTACTTTCCGTCTGGACATAACTGTAGAACTGTTTGGGCACCACACTTCCGATGACCAGGTAGCTCAATCGGTTAGAGCGAATTCCGGGGCTCGAATCCTGGTCTAGCACCGATGGAGTTTTTACACTCAAAACACTATTTTTGATTATATATATTTCCTTTTCAGAAATGATTTATCAGAACTATAGTCATACCGGAAAATTCAAAGTTTCCAACACACAACTGTTAGTTAACGTGATGGGTAGTGGTACGGGGATCCTTAAAAATCCAGATGCAAAATTTCTTGTTTGTACAAGATACACGATATTTTATTTACAGTTGTATATATGAAAACAGAAACATTAGCTCTGAAGGGCTATTATTACGACAAAACGTAAGAAAAAATATCACATCAGGTTACAAAACATATATAAAAACTAGATCTGCTATAGCTAGGTATGAGAGAATTTGTTCAAACATATTAATTAAACGTACATAGATAAGAGCAAGCACAAATATCATGCAAATCTGTTGAGTGACTAAAAGCACATCGCTATATATATATATATGTTAATATAGCAAAGTGTAAAAATTTACCGAATAAGCACTTATATAGTACAATCTGAAATACATACAGAGTGTATGGAGCACGATAAAGGAATAGTAAAGATAATGTTAAGAAGAATGATTAAAACATAAGATGACAATAAGACTAGATATATCGAGAAATTATACAACAAGCAAGCACTACAAAACGAATTACATAACAAACGCATTATATAACGAGTTAAGCACTACAAGCAAATAATATAACAAACCAAATACTAGCAGCTAGCCAAAACATTAACAAATAGCACTGCAATCAAGTAACATGACGACAGAGCACAGCAAGCAAATCACACGACCTCAAAGCATAACCAGCAAACTACATAACAAAAAAAAAGCACTAAATGGTAATATAATTGGCAAGTAATGCCAGCAAAGCATGTGCCATGCAAAGCATCTTAAGCACGCTATACAACAAGCAAGCACCATATCGAATTATATAACAACATATAGTATGAGAAATATAGATATATAAAAAGAAAAGTGACAAACTAGCGTGAACACAAGAAGCAGTTGCAGAGTGAGTCACCCAGGGTGCCGAGTAGTGTGGAAAAAACGGGAAAGAACGAGCTGTCCTGAGCTCAGTAGGTAGACTGTTCCACACCCTGACTGCCTCAAAACGGAAAGACTTCAAGCCAAACCTGGTGGTGTTCACTCTTGGAATCTAGACTGTGCTTCCTTCACTGAGATTATAAGAAACATTTTTAAGCACGATATGATCTTGAACATATGCAAGTGATAAAATATTTACCATCTTAAAAACTTCTTTGGCCATCAACTTAATACGCCTTACATGTAAATAATCCAACTTACAGTTCATTAAAATATTATGCAGCGGGGTAGTGTGGTCATCTAACACAAAACGTAAGGCTCGTTCCTGTGTTTTTTCCATTTTTGATGTACTGTTTTACTGCAGAAGTGCCAGGCCAGAGGGCAATAATTAAAATTTGACATAATAAAAGATTGGAATATGGTCATTCTGCTTTGTTTAGCATATGATGCTCTACATCAGCATGTTCCCTTACCAACAAGATACAGGGAAGGACAGGTGGCTAACTTCTGGACTTAGTATTCACTAACGAAGAAGGTATGGTCGACAATGTTGTACATATGCCAGGTCTTGATCTCAGTGACCACTTGTTGTTGACTTTTTGCTTAAATTTGTGTATTGACACAGAAAATAACATCACGGTGAAAAGGAACTTCCAAAAAGGGAACTGCAACACAATTCGTGGAAAACTATTAAATAATGATTGGCACTCATTACTAGAGGGGATGACAACGGAAGAATCGTGGAAGACCATTGCTGAAATCTTATCATCATTGGTAGAGGAAAATATACCAGTGAGCAAGGTCAATCACGATAAACTGAAGGAATCAACCCCTCTAGATATGACATCAAAAGGAAACGAGGAAAATGGTATAAATACCAACACTGAAGAACTGAGGAGAACTGGGCTAATTACAACAGATCAAGAAATCAAGCAACATCTTCGATCAGGGCCTCAAAACACCTCTCAGAAGTCAAAAATTTCCTGTGTTAAACTTTTTTTCTTATATGGATTTTTGGAAAAAGGAGTTAATGGCATAGTAGTAAATATCTCCGTGTATTCGTTTTTGTGCTATGATCGGTTAAAGATACCAATTTAACACAACATGTGATTTTTTGGGTTTTGACCATTTGCAGAACAAATTCATACAATTTTTTCCAAGTGTGTTATCAGATATGTATGAATGTTTGTAGAATTGATGAAAATATTATTTTCTTTTAATCTATGGAAGTAAAATTTCTTAATATTATGCTTTCAACTCAGAAAGCCGATTTTAGTTACCCCTACCCCCTATTTTTTAATGAAAAAATACTCAATTTTTACCTTTTTTGCAGATTAAACGCTTGATAGAAAAAGTTCTGGTATTAAACTTTTTTAAAATATTTAATGAATTAAATGAAAATGTGTTTCTCTTTCTAAAATGCTTCTTTTTTTTGTGTTATTTTTTTACCTTTTTCGGGGTCAAAAATCAAAAGTGCTTCAGTAACACTAAACACGTAAAATAATATCAATAATGTATAATTTTCGAGTTTCTTGCATATCATTTTTATCATATTGAACATTATAAAGTTGTACAGCAAAATTTAACCTGCAACAATCAAAAATGGCGACACAATGACAATTTAAGTGGTCAATCTAGTGTCAAAAAAGGTGAAATTTTGGCCTATTTTGAAGCGCAAGAAATACACATTAAAACACATTTTCAAAATGGCCGCCGAATTGGTAATTTTTTTAAATCCTTCTAAAAAAGGTTCTTCCAACAGCAGGCATCTAGTTTTTTGACATATTTTGCATGTGTGTTTTTGCTAATAAATTTGATCGTAATTTGTTAAATATTACAAAAACCCATAACACCAGATCAAAACGAGACTTGAACGTGATTAAAACCTCAGAAGAGTACATCCTTAACAAAACTCGCCTACTTGTTATAGTGTTGCCGGACCGATCAACTAAGTTTTACAAGGATACGCTTTTAGAAGCATAAAGTGCTTAAAACGGTGTTAAATTGACATAATTGATAAACATGTACCAACTCTTTTGAGAGCAGCAAGTTGCTTAGCAGCTTTTCTACATATGTTAGAGATGCGGGTATCAAACTTGAGGTTGTGGTCAATATTGACATCCAGAAGATTTACAGGATCTGCACACTGTATAACAGAATCCGAGATGTTAAAAGATTTGATGCTGCTATTAGCCTTGGTGCCAACACAAATAGCCTGAAATTTATCAGGGTTGGCTTTCAAACCATTGTGTTCGAACCAAGATATAAGCTTATTGGATTCTCTTTCTAAAACATTTTTCAAAACATGCTGGTCTCCATGTGTGTAAGATTAAGTATTATCATTAGCATAGTTGTATAAAATACCGTCTTTAGTAGTAAGAAAAATGTCATTTATAAAAATAATGAATAAAAGCGGCCCTTGGGGTACCCCCTAGACAAAGCCTAGGAAGAGTTTGAATATATTTTGAAAGTAACTATTTAATTGATCATGTAAAATACGTTCAAAGACCTTAGACATGACTGGTAATATACTGATGGGTCTATAGTTGGCTTTGTCTAAGGGGTCATTTTTTTGTAGATAGGAATCACTTGTGCCCGTTTCAAAGAGTTTGGAAAAGATTCCTTTTTAATACAATGATTCATTAGAGTTGATAGGGGGTTACATGGAGAAGAAGTACTAGAGTTTAGAATTCTAGCAGGAATGCCATCCACTCAAGCAGATTTTTTACAGTTTAACTTGCTTAAGGGTTTTAAGACAGTTTTTGGACTAACTGGAACAAATTGAAACTGTGATCTGTGTTTAGATTGGAAGAAATGGATTTGACACTGTCATGAGTAGATAGGTCTGACATAGATTCAAGATTTTGGCCTTTATCAGTGGCTTCGTTGGTTAAATAATTATCAAAAACCTCACTGAATGATACTGTCGTCTTCCTGCAGAATGGCAGTATGGTCGCTGTTTGGACATTTTTTATATAGGAAAGTGTTAATAGTCGGCCAGAAATCTTATGAGTTTGGGCCGCTATGGCAGCGTTCGAGAAAATAAACTCTCATAGATTCTCGTTGGATCTTAATAACGAGATTTCTATGGGTTTTGTACAATAGCCAGTTATGAGGTGCACTACATTTTTCAAGCTTAAGCTTGTTAAAAAAAATGTTTGTTTTTTTATATAAATAGCCCACCTAAGCTTACTATTAAACTAGAGTAATTTCTTAGCTCTAGACACTTTCTGTTCATCGATGATGTCTTTGAGCAAGGTGCCATACGCCCAATCCATATCATCTGCCTCGAAACATATGTACATGAGGTATGACAAGGAATCTTATTCATGGCTTGGCTAACAGATTCCTTATCAAAGTTTTATCATTTTTGGCCATATATACGCAGATACATCCTCGATACTCAAGGGGTAACGTTCACTTACGCTCGCTGCACCCCTGGAATTTGAAGGCAAACGGCTATGTATTTGATTGGTCTCGGGTAGGCCGAACGTTACGGAGGAGCGACGCCCGACTTCAAAGTCAATAAGATTTACCGTTACGCGACCGCGAGATTCTTTTGATGCACATCAAAGGATCAAACCTTCAATTTTGTCATGACATATTCCAGGGGTGCAGAGAGCGAAAAGTGAACGTAACCTCTGGATATCGAGGATGGTGCAGGTACGTGGGTAAAGCACTACCGTGTAACAAAAAAATGGAATAAAAGGGAAGTAACTCGTACTGAAAAGGTTTTATAAATTCATGCCAGTCGTTTTCCGCACGCTTCCGTTTCCGTACACAGGTCCGATTTTTATAATCGCCTTATAACTAAGGGCGTCCCGAGAGTTGTAGCCTAGTTTTTCATCACATGTCGGGAGGATGTCATGTAAGGAGTTGTTGGCCATACTGTTTTTATGTGGATGTCTTCACTATTCATTCGAGAAGCCTAATTCAGTTGGAAAGACCCTGTCCCCGGTGATTTTAAGTATGTATTGATATCAATTCATGGTTTATAACCTGTTGTTTACACGTGTGCACGCGTGATGATCAAGAAAAATCTTATGCAACATAAGATCAATAAATCTACGTTGTTTGAGCCGGCACTCTTAACCGTACTCTTTCGATAATTGTATGGAAGTAAAAGCACAAATATATTGATTCAATGCTTTTAAATAAGAGAGGGTGGGGAGCAAATCGTCCGACCCCAGGCCTAAGCCGTAAGCCCCCGTAGACCTAATGCCTCATATGTTGCATCGTGACGCCCCAACCATTTCGCCCCGCAATATCGAAAGGTATTATTGGCATCCGGTAGTTTCGCCCTAATCCGGGTCGTTTTCCAACGAGTTATTTCGCTCGAAAATATTTTAGAGTGAATTTTTAATCATGTTTTTGTTTTCTGTATGGCTGAAACAGTCTCATTTGAAGATCTCTTTTTAGTATCGCTAACGTGGTCTTTTCTGTCATTTGTTAGACTCCTAAGACTCCTCAACACAGACTACCCTGGATGGACATCTCACTTCGCCGCCTCACAAACAAGTCTAAACGCCTCCGCCACAAATCAAGGACAAATCACAAACTTATCCACACATACAAAACAGTAAAAGCTGAAGTGCAAAAACAATTTACACGCAATGCATACTTACAATACATTGAGAAGATGATCACAGACCTACCAATAGGCGAAGCTGAAGACCCCAACACAAGGAACAAATACAACCCGAAAAGACCTTCTCTTTCATTAAAACCACAAAAAAAGAAAACACAGACAGGCAAACTATTACTAAATGAACAGTTCCAAGACGCTTTCACACCAGAACAAAACACAACAATACCTGACAAAGGAATATCACCTCATCCACCCATGCCAGATATACACATCACATGCCAAGGAGTCGACAAACTACTAAATAACATTAACCCACACAAAGCAGCATGCCCAGACCATATACACGGCAGAATACTAAAAGAACTTGAGGATATCACAGCACCTATACTAACAAAAATATTCCAAACATCACTTGATACAGGGACATGTACATTACCCAGTGACTGGAAACACGCCGACGTAAACCCCATATACAAAAAAGGAGACAAATACAACCCAACAAACTACAGACCAATATCACTCGCATGCATTGCATGCAAACTCCTAGAACACATCATCACAAGCGCGACCATGAAACACTTAGAAGACAACAAAATACTGCACGACCTACAACATCGCTTCAGCACATCAAGATCTTGCGAAACACAACTCATTACATTCATACAAGACCTTGCACAGAACCACAACAACAACAAACAAACACACATTATCATAATGGATTTTGCCAAAGCCTTCGACAAAGTCCCACACAAACATCTACAGTACAAGCTAAATTATGACGGCATCACCGGAACCACTTTAACATGAATAACAGACTTCCTATCACAACGCACTCAAACAGAAGTACTTGAGGGAAAACACTCCGACAAAATCTCAGTAACATCTGGAGTGCCTCAAGGAACCTGTTTGGGACCAGTCCTCTTCCTCATATACATCAACGACTTCCCCAAATACATATCACACAGTACACTAAGACTTTTCGCAGATGACAGCATACTATACAAAACAATCAACAACAAAGACGACAAATGCACCATACTCACTATATCACCAAAATACACACAAATTAAACACCAATACACACTCCATGACCACACACTAGAATATATAACTTCAAACAAATAGCTGGCATCACACTTCAAAACAACTTAAAATGGGACAAACACATTAACAACATCACATCAAATGCAAATAAATCACCAGGCTTTCTGAAACGCAACCTAAAAATAAATTCACCACACATAAAAGAACATGCATACAAGGCCATTGTAAGACCAAAACTTGAATACTGCTCTTCAGTTTGGGACCCACATTATACAAATAACATAAACCAATTAGAAAAAGTACAACAAAGAGCAGCACGATATGTCCTAAACAAATACCAGAACACAAGCTCAGTCACAGACATGATACACAACTTGCAATGCCCAACACTACACACATGCAGAACAAGAACACATTATTCTTCTCTACAAAATAATACACCAACAAGTAGCAATACACACTTTGAACAATCTCATCCCGGCAGACACCAGAACACGTCAAGGACATGGCGTAGTTACAGACATATCTACACATCCAAAGACACATACAGACACTCATTCACTCATTTCCATACACCATAATACAATGGAACCTCCTACCAACAACAATAATTCAATCAAATACACTAGCAGAATTCAGGACATGCACCACATACAACATAATCAAACATATACAAAACCTACAACATAACTAACACTCACTCACTGTTTTTATCCTATAGCAAATAACAAAAAAAAATCAAAAAAATATCACTACATAATTAACGCACAATAGCACAACTACCCTACTTCCGTAATCGTCGGTATCGACGGAGGAAGTCTATCAGATGAAGATGAAGATTCGTACATTTTGACCACATCTGATTATAACAGGTCCGCAAAACAGTTTTAAGTTTCTGAAATCATTTAAAACAGTAACGTTACAACTGATAAAAGTAACTTTAAAATAAACATTTGTATTAGGGTGAAACAACGTACGATTTAGGGTGAAACAACCAATGGTGCAAACAGGATTTAAGGTGAAACGACTGGAATAATAAAACATCTGCAGCAAAAATCATATCTCAACAAAATTGTAAACAGTATTTTTCAACAAACGTTATCACTCATAATTTCAAAAAAGTAGGCCGATCAACAGATGTTTTTTATTCTAGGCACACTTATTTAAAGTCATCCTCATTCATTTCATTTACTAAAGAAGAGTAATCTTTTGCCATACCAGAGCCTCTAGGTATCGTGTTGTTCATCATTGGTCAACAATATCTTCAAACGACTTCTAAACCTCTAAATTCAACCAAAATATACCTGGGTGGTTGGGATTCAGAATTGTAAAAATTTGGGCTGAGCCTCCTTGATGTTTGGAGGCAGAGCCAAAATGGATAATTTGGCATTTGCTTAAAAGTTTTCTTCTCTAAAACTATGAGATAGATATCAACCATATTTGGTTGGAAGCATTCTTAGGAGCTGGAGAATTAAATTTGTAATCAACAACTAGAAACCTGAAGATGCCAAAGTTTTCTGCCAAGTAGAATTTTGATATTTTTTTTGTTTTTTCTTTATAATGATGGACTCAAGTTTATGTTTCTATACATACTTTCTTTTCATAACTTAATGATACATCAGCAGGAACTATTTCATTTGGGTAAAATCATTTGTTTTGAACTTATATAAGTAATATTGATAGAAATGATGATCTTAACAAGTATTAACAACAGTGACAAAACTTTGCTATTTTTCAGTGCCTGGTGATGGAGGGAGTCAGTTCTTTGCCAAGCTGAATAAAACAACTGTTCCTCATGTCTTCTGTGAAAAGAAAACAGCTGATTATTTCGATCTGTGGCTCAACATTTATGAGTTGGCACCCTACTTGATTGACTGTTTCACAGATAATATGAGGTAATTTTCTGACCCAATATATGTACATGTACATATAGTAGTACCAAACTTAAAATGTACAAATTATTAGTAGATCAAACTAAAATTTTAAAATCAATTAAAGAGTTGATTGAAGTAAAGTCAAACTCACAAAAAAATTCAGGTTATTATTAATTATGTATGTTTTAAATTTTACCGGATAGAACGAATGTACTCGGATACCTGTTTGAGAGGACAATGTCATTACCGGTACTTGACAATAAAGTTGCGAAATGATTGTTTCAGTAATCCCAGATAATGGATCATCCTCAATATCCAGACATATTCCAGGGGTGCATAGAGCCTGAGTGAGCGGAACCCCTGGGTATCGAGGATGATATTCGATTTACAAATAGTGCTGTATTTTCATTAACCAGAAACGATAGTTTGGTCAAACTCTAATCTTGGTAAATATTTCACATGTTATTTAACGACTGTGTCTAGTTTTGTATAATTCTCATCACTTGTTGTCTATGTAGTGTAAATATAGGATGTAAGATGGTGTTCAGATTTTCAATGCTGAGTGTGGAAACATACCATTTTATTTTCTGATGACTTTGGAAGTTATAAAATGAATTGTAAGAAAAGAAAGGTTGAAATGTAAGATACATATAAAGGTTGGACATCTCCCCCTGTTAAGTTTGTTTTAGCCTTGTGAAAATAAAGCTTGTATACCTGGTAGTACTGGGATACAGTTGTTGTGTTTCAGATTTCAGTAACCATGTTTGAAGTTTGTTTTTGGCAACTCTAAAAGTTACAAATTAAAACGACAATCATATTTGATGTCATTTTATTTTTATTTTTGGAAGATAAGGCATCCCTAATACTTACATTCATTGCATTACTAGTATTTTCCATTATCAATGAAAACCTTTAGAATTTTATGATTAGTAAAAAATGTATGCTTTATTCTTGGTTTATTAGAGGTGTCAACTATATATATTTACCATTTACCGTTGGATACTACTGACCCTCCTGGGCGATGGCTGTTCTATTCATTGGACAAACATAATAATAAGTGTTATCAAAATTTTTGTGAGATGAACAGATTCCAAAAATGATAAATATAAGTATTGAACTGCTTTCAGTTGTCATTCATAGGCAATATGAATGCCAACTGAAAGCAGTTCAATGCTTAAATACAGTCAAACATAGTTCTCCAGAAAGCTATTTCCCTTAGTTGTCAGTCATGTATTAACCTGATTATATAGTGATATATGATCGTGACCACGACTTTGATTGCAGGTTGGTTTATGATCGCAAGACTCACACCACCCACAATGCACCAGGGGTTGACATACAGATACGAGGCTGGGGAGATACAGAAACGGTGGAGTGGCTTGATCCTTCTCACTTTGGGTTCAGTGAGTATATTTTGGTTTTATTCAATGCCCCTTGAATTGGCTTAACATGTTTTGACAGGGGTACTTTTGATAGAACATTACTTTCCACATTCCACATTCGTCATTCATTCCATCCACCTGGGCGAATTTTGAGAAATACAGCTTGTTGGCACTACTTCTCAGAAAGTACTGGAGTGATCTTTCTCAAATTCACAGCTAGGTTTCCAATGGTCTAATATTGTTCATGTTACATTTCGAGACTGATTGGAAAATAGGATGACAGTTTTGCTATCATTAACTCTCAAGAGGTACTGCACAGGTTTTTATTAAATTTCATATATATGTTGATATTTACAGGTCCTAAATTGTGCATGTTTCATTTTGAGACTGATCAGAAAAACACAATTGTCACAATGTAGCCATCTTGGATTTTGCCAGTTCCAGTTTTTTAGCTCACTTGCTCGAAGGGCAAGTGAGCTTATGTCATAGTGCAGCGTCCTCCATCAACTTTTCCTTTAAACAACTTCTTCTGAAGAACAGACAGGCCTAGAGTCATGATATTTGGCTGAAAGCTTCGTTGGTAGGAGCCTGACAAAGTTTGAGTCAGAGGGGTCAAATGTGTCAACCACTTCAAACGACTTCTGATGAACTGAAAGGTATAGAGTCTTCATATTTGGCTGGTTGCTTCCTTGGATAGAGCCTGACAAATATTAAAAATTATAATGACATTCACCTACTTACAAGGTCACAGGCATCAAATATGTCAAACACCTCAAACAACTTCTGAAGAAGAAACAAAAAGCATAGAATCATATAATAATATTTGGCCGGTAGTTTCAACAGATGGAGCCGACAAAGTTAGCAAGTGAAATATTTGTAGTACAGGATAATATTTATTGAGAATATTTTGCTATGACTGTTTAAATATTCAGGTGAGCTATACAGGCCCTCTGGGCCTCTTGTTATCTCTATCTCCCAATAAGCGGTAGATAGATTTTCCTCAAGTTTCAAATTTAGGTTCCCCTTGTTACAAATTAAGTACTTTACTAGTAAATACTATTACCAAATAGGTAAAACAGAAATCTCATTTTAAAAGAACAATGTCATACACCGAAGTATGAAGCTTTGATCAAAAGTTACCACAAGGTGCATTTACATTTTAAATAACTCAATCCAATAGATAAAAAAAAAGAGTCAAAATCAATCTTACATAGATCCAATGATGATGGTACGATGGTGGGCACCAATATCCCTCTGGGATCTCTTGTTTCAAGACAGAGTGGGAGGGGCAATTTATTACGTACGCTGAACCAAAGTTTAATATAATACATTGAACCATACTGAAGGAGCTTACATTGAAGTCGTAAAAGAAGTATACAGATTTATGTCATAACTGTTATGAGAGAAAGGCAGGGCCAGTTTAACAATTCATGTTTAAACTTTAATCTCATGCAGAACTTCATTCTGTGATACTTACCTAACTCATTATGATAGTTAAAACTGTTGATCAGTGTGTTTGTGAAGAGACTGAAAATGAAATGTTGCATTAATTTGTTTTGATGATCATTGTGGTTACAGCAAGTTACTTCTACTACATTGCCCTGGATTTGGAATCCTGGGGATACAAGCGTGGTGTCTCCATCAGGGGAGCACCGTACGACTTCCGCAAGGCACCAAGTGAGTTGGCACATTCTTACTTTATAAGTCATAATTGGAGTCGGTGATAGTTTTGCTCAGTTTTACAGCTGAATACAAGCTGTTTCCCTTGGCTAAAAAGTGCCTTATTTTCCCAAAATGACCAAAAATTGAGGAATGTATTCCCAATTTCAATACAAATAATGCTATATTTTCCCAATTCATAATGGAACAGGCTGTTGTAAAATTTAGGTAACAAAAACACTGTACGTTTAGAGACTCTTGATAATGATGTTCAACTCTCTGTCAGAAACCAGACTTTGTATAATGAATGTTTTGGTCCTCTGTTGATAGATGAGCTTGGAGGCATGTACAAGAAGCTTCAGACCTTGATAGAGGAAACCTACACGCTTAACAACAACACTTCTGTTACACTTCTTGGCCACAGCATGGGGAATCCTGTCACACTCTACTTCCTCAATCATATGCCACAGGCCTGGAAGGACAAGTACATCAAGTCCTTTATCAGTCTGGCTGGTGTGTGGGCAGGTGTCATCAAAACTCTCCGACTCTTTGCTTCAGGTCAGACAAATAAATATTATCTGATATAGTGGAAATATTATATTGATATAATTCACATTTTTGTTGCAGAAATAATTTTGAAGTTTACTTCAAGATTTCTTAGAAAATAGAAGCTTTTTTTCATTCCCTTATGATTTCGCAATGAATAGATTATTTTTCATCCCCTTAGTTGAGGGAGTATTAATTTATCTTTTTTTATTGGTTCGTCTTTTGACATGTTTAGACTTTGTGTTAAGCTCCATTTATCTAATACATGTACAAACAGTCCCACTGTCATCCAACTGCATACGAATGTACATATTCAGGAGCACTACACCATCATGTGATATGTAGGTCAGTGTTACCTAGATTTTCTGCTTCACTGACTTGGGTTAGATTTTGCATAATTTACCTCCAGATTTGCGTTCATTTTAATCAGCTGATCCATTTCTCTGATATTGAGCTAGTCCCATTGTCATCAAACTTTACATGCAGATACTTCTTGAGTACTTCACCGTCATACAACATATAGGTCACTGTGACCAGTATTTTCTACTTAACTGACTTTGGTTAGAATTTGCGTTTTAACTCCATTTCCATCAAAATTTTGTAATTCATACAGATTTCTTTTGTTCATTTTACATTCTGTAAATCTAAGACAGGGCCTCCAATTCATCAGCTGAAAATTGACAGTTTGTCATCATTAAAAAGTACAATATTTGTAAGTGCCCCATTTCCCTTCATACATCAAGAGGTTAGTGTTGAGGTAAATGATTTATTAAGTTTTAACTCATAGAATGTATAAATGTTCTGTTTGAGTTTTAAAACAAATTGGCTTATATATTTATGTTTTCACTGAAAAAAAGGGGGGTTCAATAGTAAAAACTGACCAATAATGAACCAGAAATGTGTTTTGTAGGAGACAACTTGAATGTGTATGTGGTGGAGGCTCTAAAGGCACGGTTAGAGCAGAGGTCAATGGCTAGTACAGCATGGTTAATGCCCTCTGACCTCTACTGGTCCGCTGATGAGATCTTGGTCACGCGTCCAGAGAGGAACTACACAGTGAAGGACTTCAAACAATTTTTCTTGGATCTTAACTACACAGATGGCTATTACATGCACCTTGATACAAAAGACCTGATCCGAGATCTCACCCCACCAGGTGTAGAAGTTCACTGTTTACACGGCTATAATATATCCACGCCAGGAAGATTGGTGTACGGTCCGAACATGTGGCCAGACACACAGCCTAAAGTGATTCCGGACGATGGAGATGGAACTGTCAATATACGAAGTCTAGTCGCCTGTAAAAAGTGGCAAGGGAAACAGAAACAGAATGTGTACCATAAACAGTTTAATGGGGCAGAACACATGGAGATTTTAAAGGATCCGAGAATAAAGGAATATTTAAAATCAGTTCTTGTGCCCTAACATCGTTTAACTGTACCTATAGGATGTTTTAGTGCCCTAACATCATTTAACTGTACCTATAGGATGTTTTAATTCTGTACATATACATGAAAGCTTATATGTAAATACCAAGGTATTTATATATGAGGCCTTGATGAAGATTTACGATCTTGTCAAACTTTTAACCAAGCTCACTGCAAAGATGCCTTCTAAGTTTATATAAATATAAACTCTATTTATGTTACAACAAGTATGAAACAAGTTACTTCAACTTATATCAATTACTCTTGTTTGCCTAGATGTTAGCGCTCTCTGGGTCTTAGTGTGGTAGGAAATCGGAGTACACACAGGAAACTGAAGTACACAGAGAAAACCCACATGGTCGGGCAGGTGACCCAATACGTCTGAACGGGGAATCGAGCCCCAGTCGCCATGGTGAACAGCAAGTGCATTATCCACTGCGCCACCCAACCACCTTTAAGTTTGAAAGATACTTTCAATTTGTTTTATGAATCCAAAGTTTCTTTCTCTGGTATTAAGTTATTTTGCTTTTGGCTCTAGATAATATTTACTATTTTTTATTGCTGCAGTTTCAGAAACAGAACGTTATATAGATAAGCCAAAAGCACATATATATGAAGCAGAATGTGTGAAAGTTTGCCATGGGTGAGAGTTTGATCATGTGTGTTAGTTAGTGGTCTTGCTTTCCATTCTATTTAGAAATAACATTGTGTTATTTTCACTTGGTAAGTATATAGTAATGATGGCTAAACTCTCATCAAAACAAAAGCGTAGTGTTACTTTAGACTTCTGGGATGAAACAGAAAAAGAATTTGAAATGTAAAAGGCATTTCCCTATATCCATCCATTAGGGATAAAATGATATGCTTACAACAGAAAATATCATTTCAAACACTGAATCATAACATATGTATGGATTTAATATCAACCTAAACTGAACATTAATTGCTAGCCATTGGCCGCTTTCATTGACTGCATTCCAAATGCTAGGACTTAGTGTTGTTTGTTTATGAAATAGGGACAGACCTAGAGATTTAACGCTGCTTTCTGGTGAGCCTTTGCAAAGACCTTCGAAACCTGCATTAACATTTATATACATCAACAAATATCCCCCAGGTCTGTTGCAGGTTTCCAAAACTTTTCCCCCTAATTGTAACGACTAATTCCCAATAAAAACCTTAATTGAAATCTACCATTTATCCAGCATCAGAATACTCTTAAAAGAAATTAATTATGATATTATTTAAAAAAATAATTTATAAAGTGCCTTAAAAACACCTGCTTATCTTATTATAAGGCTCATATTTAATCCAGGTCTTAATCGTAAATCTTATACGAGAGATAAAATATCATCTAGATGTTCTCCGGTTGATTTGTGGTTCCACCAACTTCATTGTAAAGACTTTATCCGAAAACCATCTTTAGTCAGGATTAAGAAAGTTACTTGGTGTTATTATTTTGTTTATTTTTTATTTTATTTTATTTTTTATTTTTTTTTTTATTTTTTTTTTTTTTTTTTTTTTTTTT